>NC_135568.1:15804275-15974275 GCF_964340395.1 Glandiceps talaboti | reverse complement strand
ATTCTTTTGCAACCACAAATAACTTCTCTGAACAGAGCTAATAAAGTTCCCTCGTATCTTGGGTCTTGCATCTATCCTCTATCTTATTTGAAATTAATATGAAATATCCATAAGATTAGCTTACCTAAACATTCCGAGTCAACTATTACGTAGCCAGCTATACATTCACATTGATCCCTGGACGTGCTTCCTGTGTCAGCTGTTTCGGATTTATCAGGGCATGCTGTACACTCGACTGCATCATAAACTTCACTATAGGCATGAAGTGGACATGCTGTTTGAATGAATGTAAATGAAGAGGAACTAAACATTTTCAATAATACCTTAAAGCAATAACAAAATACAATGGCATACATAAATCCATGCGCATGCAAGTGACACACTCTCTCTCTCTCTCTCTCTCTCTCTCTCTCTCTCTCTCTCTCTCTCTCTCTCTCTCTCTCTCTCTCTCTCTCTCTCTCTCTCTCTCTCTCTCTCTCTCTTGGGGTCAAACTGTGGGAGGAAACTTAGCGATACATTTTGTAAGCAAGTATAAATGTCAAAATTACAAAGGGAAGCCGAGTTTCGAATTTTTTCTTACCTTCACATCCACTAGTGACTATTATCTGACCAGGATTACATGCACACATATACTCCCCACTTCTAGTACCACAGGCACAAGTAGATTTGGAATCACAATCACATGCAGCATTTCCTGGAAATATTTCCAGCGTTGAGGAATCTATTCGAGAGAAAATCACACTGAAATATAATAGAGTCTAGCTACATATAGTAGTTTCCAAATGTTTTTTTTTTTCTATTTATGGTATTTTTTGACCCTCTCCGTTTTGCTTCTTATCTGCTCCATCATCTATATCTTACACACAACCTCAGTAAATGTACATAAAATTGCACAGGTTGAGCATATAAGCGTTTTACTCAAGTGAAACTTCCTCCTACAAATAATTTTTGTTTGAATATAGAAAGAAATATTTTAGTATAATCACTTTGGATTTGTAGGAACCACATGCGTAATTACTCTTGCAAAGTAGTCCCATATATAGTCAATGACAAAATGACATGCGACATTATTGTAGTTGGCTATCACTGTTATTTTAATGCATCATTGTACCATATAATGTTAAATCTACACAGATCTCCACTGTAGAATAGGTGACAGAAGGGGTGGCTAAAATAATGCTTGAGTTTCATTTGGCGGGGCTTAACATTTTTCGAGTGGAGAGGGTGAGAGGAGCTACAATATTTGTTTAACCGTAAATTGTGTACATTTCCTAACTGTAGAACTGATGGAAATCGATTGCTATGCAGACAAATTGCAAGAGATAAAATCAAAATGACTGAATAAGTTCTATATAAACTCAACCTAAAATGTTTTGCTATCATTATATATGGTTTGTTATTACATCCTTGTCAAGCATTGTGAAAAATAAAATCGACCTACCTATCCAATGTGATTTTTTTATTTTTTCTGGCCTTACATATGATATTTAATTGCGTGTGCAAAAATGTATATAATGGAAATTGCATGCAAATTTATGTAAATTGGCCACCTTTCTAAATTTTAAATGCGTGATTGCACCAAGACAAAGTTTCTATGTATTACAGATTTTGAATTATGCAGTAAATCATGATTGTTTATTTTACTATAACTGTGGCCCACATTCAGTAAAATTAAGACAAGCACACATTGATATGAAAGTGTATAATTTCATTTTTTGCTGTATTCCTGCGAACAAAATTTCGAGCTGTACTATAAGTAGACTGAAAGATCAGCCGCTGTAGGCGTTCTTCTCATTCCTGGCCACAAACGATGACGAAGGTGATAGCAATGAGAATGCATGTTTGTGTCTGTCTTAATATGTCTGTATATGATGTGTGTAGGCCATTCAGAAGAATACAATTCTCAAACTATTCACATGATTATAAGCAAAACTTGAGCTTGAGTTTCAGTACCTCCATGTTACTAACGGCAGGTAATAAATGGCTTCTGTACACATTTTAACCCAATAAATGTATATATGTATATGGCAGACACACATTTCGACTGTCTCGTAATAAAGAAAACAATGCCAAATATAACGTATACACATAATTGTTGTTTTACGATATATATATATATATATATATATATATATATATATATATATATATATATATATATATATATATATATATATATATTGCGCTCTGCCACTGCGGTATAGAGCACTGTCTTAGCAGATTGATACTCATCGAGTTATATATATATATATATATATATATATATATATATATATATATATATGTATGTATCTATATATATAAACCAAAATAATATGGATGTCATTAGTCGTTACTCGGCTTTTGTTTAGCGATCACCAATTTACCAATCGCCTGATGATGAAGCGTGAAACTCCCTTACTATTTTAATTAAATCTATAATGCTCTGCTAATAATATTACATGGAGCACTGTTCTCTCCAGTGAGACACTAATGAAATATACATTATTGTAAAACGATACGTATTATGTGTACGCTTTCTACTTACCATCAATAGTTTCGTCAGCAAGGCTTGCAATGTCGCTCGATATGTGGTTTAAGATGAAGATGTTTTCTGCTATGGCAAGTTTCTTAAGTCTGACAAGATTAACATTGCCTACACCTACAGCTACAACATCTATGTTTTCACTTATGATTTTTGTATATATATTATCATATTTTCCTTTACATAATCTTCCTCTACCGTCAGTCAGAAGTATTATAAGCCTACAGTGAGATAAAACGGTGGACCGTCAATGAAAATGCTCTAAAGAACAACCTGAAAATATCTTTAAACAAACTCTTGAGTTTTAGTTCACTATAAAATATTAGACTGTGAGGACATTGTAAAACCTATAATTGTATAGCCTAACGAACTTCCGACGAACTGATTACACTGTGTACGAGAACAGTACCTAAACATGTTAAACAACAGTGTCCCAAGGAACAAATAAATAAACAAACAAACAAACAAACAAACAAACAAACAAACAAACAAACAAACAAACATTGATATATGAATAATTATCACCGATATCATTATCTACACATGTGTGTATTGGTTTGTATACTAAACCTTGTTTCCACATATACCCTTCCAACATTGTGTTTGTATGGCTGTAGGCCTATATATAGACTCTAAGTTTAGTATACATTATGCCCAAATATCGCCCTCTCAGCAGCCCACTTAACTTGCATATAAAATGGCATGGTATAATTGTACCTGAAAATCAGAAATATTCCATTCATTTCTCAGTCAATTACTCGGTTATCAGAGCGTCTATGTTTCTGAGAAAGTTAACACTTCGAATTTCCAATATTTCATAACAAAATATTTAGCGTGTGAATTTACTGTATCTGTACTTGTTACAGTTAATGCAAAACATTTTTTTTAATTTCATTGTCATAACTGAGTACAGTGCACACAAGAGCACTACAATTATCATTTGGTAGAGTACAATCATGAAGGATTGTATTCGGAACTTTCAAGATGTCCTTTTCCTTTGACGCATTGTTGACATTGAATGTTGTATTCCGAACCATGTGCTCACTGACGTCAATCTCAACGGTGACAACTAAAATTTCGTCAACAAATTCGTTGAAATCGAAGATTTGTTGATGGAGTTAAATAATATGAACAGCATCCATAACGAATACACGATACACTCAAACAAGATGAATGTTTTGTATACTGGGCAGCATTGACGATCGAATGAATTCAGAGATTCTTGAAATAGATTATTTATGAGCCTCTTCGGCCATTTTAGTTTTCTAATCAAATAGATTTCCTCAACTCAATACACATAAAAATGAAATATATTTATAAGATAAAAATATATTAAAATCGTATAAAATATACGGTTCAATCGTAACATTAATATCAATAAATTCAAAAAACGTATATCTTCAATATTCCAAAAGATAATTTTGGTCTGGTCGGCTTGCCATACTGTACGGCCTGATAAGAGCTTTTAATATTTAGGGAGCAGTGACCTGGAGGGGGGGGGTCGGAGGAATTGCTTTGAAAATCCCAAAAATTGCAGTAAATCCCCTGCCTGGTTTGATTTTTTTCATAACCCCCCCCCCACACACACACACACACACACACACACACACAAATATTTCCAAACTCCCCCCCCCCCACACACACACCAATTTAGTCATAACTTTTAATGTATGGCATCCTACAAACATTACACAAATTGAGGTTGAGTGTTCCATTGAGACACACACACACTCACATACATACATACATACATACATACATACATACATACATACATACATACATACATACACACGTACATACACACACACTCACATACATACATACATACATACATACATACATACATACATACATACATACATACATACATACATACATACATAGAAAAAACTGTAGTAAAACTGTAAATTAGGCAGTATAAGTTGACACAAAGTTTGAGGGAGGCAAGTGGGGGTACGTATGGGGGGGTTCCCCTCCCGTCCCTGGAGATTCTTGAAATTCAAGGACAAAAAGAATACTTTCTGCTGCTGTTTTAACATGTCGGGGTACCGTAGTAATAATACTACATAAAATTTAAATCAAAATAAAAGGGAGCAGTCTGTGGGTAGGTACAGGACGGGGTTCCCTTTGAGGCCGTAGAAAATTTTGAAATTCAAGGACTAAAACTAAAACAAAAGTGTTATCTGGTATTATTTTAACATGTCTAGGTGATAACAATACCCTCTCCTTATCACAATTGAAATTTTAATTCAGAATACTAACACTGAGAAAAATTCTCAAAATACAGTTGCATGCCATACCATATAAAATTATGAAAAATTATTGTATACTTATATGTTGATTTCATGTAACAGAACGCCATGTACTAGTATCTGTGTAATGAAAAGTTATAGCTAAACATTACCATATGCTTTGTTTTCAACATGTATTTAATATTTATAATCAGTATTTACCAGTTATAAACATCTGTACAATGAAACCTGTCAGAGATTTTCAGCTGCTTTCACTGCCCGACATAATCTACACCGTGATTTTCTAGATGAGTTGATCCTATTTGAGCAGACCTTGCCCTCCTGTGTGGCTTCAGCCGTTTATTTCTTTAACCAGGTTATTCCTTACTTCTTTATCACTTAATGATTTAATTGTTTCATGTTACAGAACTCAATGTACTAGTATCGGTTTGATCAATTTGTGCTACAGATTGCTATGGTGTACTGTACTGGCTTCAGAAACTGCATGTTTATGTCAAATGTGTATGCATTTTCTTAGTGGCTATGTATATGCAATATGCACTGAAAAATTCTAACAGCAAAAGCTGTGTTAATAAATAACTTGCATACTCGTGTATATACAGGTGTGTAATACACTTTAGTGTTAGCAAATATTTTGAGTACCCCCTACCATTCACTCCCTTGTTTTTGAATACCCCCTCCCTCCCCTTCACTAACCAGTTTTTCAGTACCCCCCCCCCCCTTTCAGGTCATTAATCATGACGGCTTGCTTCGGCTGTTTTTTTCCTTTCTTTCTTAGTGTACAAATATTGTTTTTGTGATATCATGTATTTCACCACCAAACTAATTGTCACTTTGGGAATTTGTGTGAACTTGGAAAACCTAAAATATATTTTAAAAACATGATGAGATGTAGCACTGCTAGAGCAATGTTTTATGACCACGCCAATGAAAAGTAGCAGGGGTACGGTATTAATAAGATTTCTATTCAGCTGGACAATGATGAGGCTATTACCCGATATCACCTCTTCGTCGTATCGCCGTGGGTGTCGTTTCGGCATCGTGACACAAGTCGTTAGATTAACTTATATTATTACAATACTTGTTGATTGCTACGTTATAAAGCGATGTGTTGAGCAAGACAAGAAATTAGCTATGTTATTATATACATAGACCCTCATATTTCCAGGGTGTGACATCAAATTACAGTAATGTGAAAACGATACATTTAATATTACTACACTTCTGACATCAGAATTATAGTAATATGTTCGGAACTACGTAGCATTGTTTGTAAACATTAATCTGTACAGTTATGATGATGATGATGATGTTGTTGTTGTTGTTGTTGTTGTTGTTGTTGTTGTTGTTGTTAAATGCGAAAGTGAAAATCATTATTTTGTGATATAAGGCACCTGTGAAATAAGGTTTTGGTTATAATTCATGATTTTTCGAATATTGGACGTGGTCATCAAAGCTAATCGTGCTAGGTGCAATCACAAATTGACATGCATATGTACTTAATAGTACACTGCCCTTATAGTGCAGGGGCATATGGGTTTTCGTGTGAAATGCATGTTAATTTTATGAAACATATATGGTTACATTCATTATAGGACCACATATAAAAAAATACATGTTGGCAATTTTTATCTTCAAAATTAGTCTTAGGGGGCTAAAAATAAAATGTGGCCCCAAGACCCTATTCTTAACCATTGGTTAGGCAATGAAAACCCATGAATCCATGTGATTATAGTCAACTTCCATTGATATGGCCTTAGCAACAGCCAACAATGCCAGTATATTTTACAAAGATAACAACATTTTTGGTTAGTCAGGCCAAAAAAATATCAAAACATGTATGAAATATGCCTATCAACAAGACCATGTCCATAGCAACAGTCAGAACATTATGTATATTGTAAAAATAACAACAGTAATTGGTAGGTATATATAAGGGCAGTCTTAATTCTGTTTCTCATGGCCCAAACGACCCTAAATGTCTTCAGTTAGATGAAAAAAAATTAAATCGACGCCCTATATGAGTTATTTGCATAATTAGTGATTTTCAGTAATTACGCTCGATCTTAAGAATGCACTCATCCTCTGAAAAAATAAAATAAAGCAATCGTACAGTTCACATATTTTAATTTGACATCAATATACAGAAAAACCATGATTTTACATCATTTATGAAATTGTTGCAAAAATTACCCTTAATATTGAAATAAAAATTGCCAACATATATTTTTTAATTGCTCAGATGATGGGGAACACAATGATGTATGTTGGCAAAAATTAACATGAATTTCACACAAAACCCAAAAATCTACCATATGCCCCCACACGTGCAGGGGCATATGGGTTTTCGTGTGAAATGCATGTTAATTTTATGAAACATATATGGTTACATTCATTATAGGACCACATATAAAAAAATACATGTTGGCAATTTTTATCTTCAAAATTAGTCTTAGGGGGCTAAAAATAAAATGTGGCCCCAAGACCCTATTCTTAACCATTGGTTAGGCAATGAAAACCCATGAATCCATGTGATTATAGTCAACTTCCATTGATATGGCCTTAGCAACAGCCAACAATGCCAGTATATTTTACAAAGATAACAACATTTTTGGTTAGTCAGGCCAAAAAAATATCAAAACATGTATGAAATATGCCTATCAACAAGACCATGTCCATAGCAACAGTCAGAACATTATGTATATTGTAAAAATAACAACAGTAATTGGTAGGTATATATAAGGGCAGTCTTAATTCTGTTTCTCATGGCCCAAACGACCCTAAATGTCTTCAATTAGATGAAAAAAAATTAAATCGACGCCCTATATGAGTTATTTGCATAATTAGTGATTTTCAGTAATTACGCTAGATCTTAAGAATGCACTCATCCTCTGAAAAAATAAAATAAAGCAATCGTACAGTTCACATATTTTAATTTGCCATCAATATACAGAAAAACCATGATTTTACATCATTTATGAAATTGTTGCAAAAATTACCCTTAATATTGAAATAAAAATTGCCAACATATATTTTTTAATTGCTCAGATGATGGGGAACACAATGATATATGTTGGCAAAAATTAACATGAATTTCACACAAAACCCAAAAATCTACCATATGCGATAGTGCAGGGGCATATGGGTTTTCGTGTGAAATGCATGTTAATTTTATGAAATATATATGGTTACATTCATTATAGGACCACATATAAAAAAATACATGTTGGCAATTTTTATCTTCAAAATTAGTCTTAGGGGGCTAAAAATAAAATGTGGCCCCAAGACCCTATTCTTAACCATTGGTTAGGCAATGAAAACCCATGAATCCATGTGATTATAGTCAACTTCCATTGATATGGCCTTAGCAACAGCCAACAATGCCAGTATATTTTACAAAGATAACAACATTTTTGGTTAGTCAGGCCAAAAAAATATCAAAACATGTATGAAATATGCCTATCAACAAGACCATGTCCATAGCAACAGTCAGAACATTATGTATATTGTAAAAATAACAACAGTAATTGGTAGGTATATATAAGGACAGTCTTAATTCTGTTTCTCATGGCCCAAACGACCCTAAATGTCTTCAATTAGATGAAAAAAATTTAAATCGACGCCCTATATGAGTTATTTGCATAATTAGTGATTTTCAGTAATTACGCTAGATCTTAAGAATGCACTCATCCTCTGGTGTCATATGGATGTGTGAGCTGATTAAAAATATGCACTTCTGATCTCAATAGATATAATACTTAATCGATAAAATAGAGAAAATATCATTGTATACTAGTACATGTATATATTTACATGTCATACCTCTCAGTATCGAAACAATAAACGGTTCATGCATATATTCGGAACAGGTAGCCGGTGGGGGTCAGCTATGAAACGATGATGCGAAGCCCAGGGTTAGTCGAATCTCCACTAAAACTACATCGAGCTGTAAGCCATTAATACACGTACAATTACTGAAATTTAACTAGCAAATTATAGTCTACCATCCTTGAAACTAGTGAATATATCCATCGCCCTTTTGTAATAAAACCTTGCGAATCTCATAAGCTTAAGGTGAACAGATTACACTAACCTAGATCGGGTGGTGGTGTCTGTGGATGGTAGGCTGGTAGCCTGAATGAGAATGAATGGGTACTCTTAGGTAGGTTTTATTTGAGTAGACGTGGTAACAAGGACAAAAATAGTTGACAAAACAACTACTTGAGTGGTAGACCTGATTATTTTTTTTTTCAAAATTATTGTCTAGTATTAAATTGATTTTACTGGCACGAAAGAAAAGATTCAGTTGAGGTTAACTATACGAAAAGTCAAATTTACCCACCTTTACCCAACCTTTACAATACCTGTGACCCACCTAACTACCATCTCTGTCAAGGGGTAGTACGAGACAAAGTGACACTTTTGACTGTTCACAGCCCCCAGGGGAGAGGTCACCGGGGGTGAATTAAGTCAAAGGTGTCACTTCGTCTCATACTCACCACATTATATAACTAAAATGGTGGACACTAGTGAAAGTTACAGCGGGTTAAAAATACACCAAACTCAACTTTTACAGAAGAGGATATGAACAATAAGTTCCAAAGCTACGTTTTATTTATTGATGTAGTAACTAATGGATATGCAATATCATGTCTGGTAGCGCAGAATTTTTCTTTCGACAAGGCGTGAAGGAACAGCAATCTAAAGTTTTGCCTTTATTGAAGGCATTCAGTTTACATCTGACATAAACATATTTTTGATCAATAGCATAGCATAGCATCAATTGAATCGTTACTATACAAAGTTATGTATTCGAGTGAATAGACCCAATTGTTTTTATTCAAAACTACTGTCTAGTCTCTTACTCACGCCATTATGTCGTATGTATTGTCTACGTTTCTACTAGTGTAGCTATTTGGTTGGAGTTACATGTCAATTCAAGGGAACAACATGAATAGATGTGTTCTCCGCTGTTACATTTGATTACGTTATTTCATCGAAATTCTAAAATAAAACAGGATAAAGGACAATGTACCATAAAATAAAGATGATAAATTCAGTATCTGAAGAATATCTTTTCTAATATTTCAAAGGAACAATATGAATATATACATATTTAGTTTAGTTATTCAGCGTGAAGGCACTCTTACATTCGATTACGCAACGAACCTCCTCTTGGTCAGTCATGAATAAAGGTTGAAAGTAACAGCAGAGACACATTCTAATGTACCACCCAACCCCAACCACCAACCCACCAGAAAATAGTATCTTAAATCAAATTGTATTGCATTGTTAGCTATCATTCCAAGTTTTTTATTACTCAAATAAAATCTGACATTCAAATCCTCAACATAAACAACATGGAATGTACCCTTCTACATCTTTTGGTAATTCTCATACACAAATAACCTTTATTGCTGGGAATAAGTACTCACATGCCAACTTGATGACTAAGTCTGTCTCATTTTGACATCATACATAATACGCAAATGATATGCAAATAAATAAGCCAGAATTTATAATATTGTGATTAAAATGCAAAATTATACAACAGTCTACAAGTTTATCGTCTACAGGATGTCCATAAGTACATTTATACAGATATAAAGCAATCGTACAGTTCACATCTTTTAATTTGCCATCAATATACAGAAAAACCATGATTTTACATCATTTATGAAATTGTTGCAAAAATTACCCTTAATATTGAAATAAAAATTGCCAACATATATTTTTTAATTGCTCAGATGATGGGGAACACAATGATATATGTTGGCAAAAATTAACATGAATTTCACACAAAACCCAAAAATCTACCATATGCCCCCACACTATTATACCAAGATTGACTGAAATTAATCTGCTAATACATGTCTGTCAAATGGCTCCATACAGAATGGCTGCCTAGCAGTCCTGTTGGATCATATCGTGACACAAGTTGACATACATACTAAACATCATAGTACATTGTATTTAAATAAAGTTTTAATGGAAACTGTTCATGCATGTTTGTGTAACCATAGACAGTGGAGGGAGAGCTAATGGTCCAAAACATGGAAAAATCAAAATAAAATGCTTAAAACCGTTATGCAAACATTTCTGAACAGATCTCATTCAAAGTTGGTATAAGGACAATGTCAAATGTTTCCCCAGTGGCCATATTGGATCGTATTGTGACATAATTTGATATGCATGTGTAGATTATAATACAACGTATATCCTTGTATCCAGTTTAAAGGGAATCGTTTAAAACAGAATGCATATGTATGCCATAGTGTGCTGTCCTTGTACCAGTCATGTCCAAGTATTGGTTCTGGTGTCTGGACATGAAAAATTCGTTTAAAAAATGGCCGCCCGGTGGCCATATTGGATCGTATCACAACATGAATTCACATGCATATGTATGTAATAGAACATAGTCCTTATACCAACTTTGAATGAGATCTGTTCAGGCATGTCTGCGTAATGGCTTCGAACATGAAAAATTCGTAACAAAATGGCTGTTTGGCGGCCATATTGAATTGTATCACAAAATAAATTGACATGCATGTGTATGCCATAGTGTGTTGCCTTATACCAAGTTTGATAGAAATTGGTTCTGTCATTTTCCAAGTAGTGGTTCTGGACATGAAAAATCGTTTAAAAATGGCCGCCTGGCGGCCATATTAAATTGTATCACAAAATAAATTGAGATGCATATGTATGTAATAGAACATTGTCCTTATACCAATTCTGAGTGAGATCTGTTCAGGCATGTCAGTGTAATGACTTCGAACATGAAAAATTCGTAACAAAATTGCCGTCTGGCGACCATATTGGATCGTATTACAAAATAAACTGACGTGCATATGTATGCCATAGTGTTTTGTCCTTTACCAAGTTTGAGAGAAATCGGTCCAGTAATTTCCAAGAAATGGCTCAAGATGCGCACGCACACACACACACACACACGCACACACACACACACACACACACACACACACACACACGGACGGACGCATGGAGGTCATGCTATAGTCGCCCCCCCCCCCCACCGACTTCGTCCGACGGAACATATATCACCAACAACAACAACAATGCGACGCTATACGTACACAGGCACATCAACATAGTTTGTATCAAGTACTAGACTCATTGTGGCTGTCATAAAAAAGTGAAACCCGTGTGAAATTATTATTTCCCACGGTACGTAGTATAGCGGTAAATTAATGTCTCAGCGTTTCGCCTAAATATAACATTAACCTTGAACAAATAGAGAAATGTAATATATATTATTAAAATATTTGTTGAGTAGGACGATGAAATTAGCTATGTAATTAAAATTAGCTATGTTACTTCGGGACGATCGCTCAATGTTGCACAAACTGAACAGACGAATTCGAACATCCTTCGTTTAGGTAAAAAAAAACCTCCCCTCCCCCTAAATGAGCATTCATAAATACGACATTAAACGTATTTATATAATTATTTTTATGTCAACTATGATAAAAAAAAAAATAAAAAAAACTGTAGCAGCCAGACCACTACGATCGATGTAATGTTAAAACATGATGGTAAACACATTAAAATACTACAAGAAACCCAGCACCATATCTCACATTAAAAGTAAATTTCTATCACCTTATCAACATCGCAGTAGTAAATACAAAAGTTGTTATCATTGAAGGGTGAATGTTGTCCGTCGATTTTAGGTTAGAAGTGCGAACATGAAGTTGAGCAATCTACTGATGCCAGACCCCCTCCCCAACTAAACGAACGAAGTTCGCTTATTAAGTTTGTGTGACATTGTGCTCCCGTCCCTAAAACAGTTCACATCTATATTTGAATGAATAACGTTTTGTAAATGGAAGATAAATCTCTTCATAAAAGAGCACTCACAATGGTTATCTCAAAATGTTAATATCATAAATTCCTTATCACATCTACAATACTTATAGCGTTATAATCATACAAGTGTACCTTTTAGCACCTTGACGTGAGTCTTCCAGGATTTCAAAAGCCACTTCGAGAGCAGTGTCTGTGTGGGAACCATGACCGATATATCCATACGAGTTCAGCTCTCCTATAAAGGTACATTTGTTCATGCTGCCTGGGTTGCTGATATAGTTGATGTTACAAATAATCTCTTTTTGGATGGAAAAGGCGACGACTGCAGGGTGTACACCAGTTGTGGAAATACTGAGCTGTGTTGAGAGATGCCTTACAAAGTCGATCTCGGTTTGAAAGTGTGTACGCCCGACACTGCTTGAACTATCTACCACGAATACGATCTCAGTAGCGGTAGATGCATACGGTTCTAACTTATCAAGAAACGACTTGGTTTCATCCGTAATAGCTTGAGCACATAAAAGTCCGTTCATGGCGAAATAGATGTACAGTATTAAACGACAGTACATCATTTGTTTTAGAAGTGCCATAATGGTCTTACAACAGAATTCGAACAACATACGAAGTGAGTTAACAACTACTGATATCAGGTGTTGGACACGTCGAACACCACTTGTAGTTTTTACGACTATCCGATGCTAGTTTTAAGCGATTTCATAAGTGGGCGAGAACAGTAAATATGCATACGTGTCGAAACTGAATATGAAAATGAAAATGAGGCGGTTGTTTACATTCAAAATAGTAGACAATTGTATTGCACAGTCTCCAAAAATAGGAACAATTTTCAAATGAAAGATATATAGAACATTCATTGGATAAATACCTTTGAACATTTTTTGTGGTACTTGAACAATTCCAGCATATGTCAGGAGAGTAAAACTGTGGTTAGGAGGGGATACTAGAAAATAAAATGAATTCTCCTGTTAAATGATATACCCAATGACATACCCATTGTACCTGGATAGAGAACAAATTGAAGCAATCAAGTGACATCACTACCAACGTAAAGGCAGTGTACCTGAGAGTGATTGTACAGACAGCAGTTGTGATTTAGACATAGTGGAAGAAGTGTTTAGTTCAGAGGAAGACAGTACTAGTGGGACTGGGATCTATGTGTATACGAGACCAGGACGAAGGGTAATAGCACGGAAAACATGATCGTTAATCCAGTTGTGTTTTTCAACGTATCTACTTCGACAACAAGAGGACACAGTTTGAAATTATTTAAGGACAGATCCAGATTGGATATACGTAAATATTTTTTCAGTCAACGTGTCGTAGACATTTGAAACAGTTTACCAGAAAGGATTATTGCTAATTCATCAGTTAATCACTTTAAAGCGTGTATTGATAACCACCTCAGAACAGTAAGGGGTCTTTAAAAGCCTCAATGGCTTCCTACCCTATGTAAATTCACGGTAAATAATATGTGTTTCGTGTTATTGTAGATATGTTTCAACACTGTGTTGAAGTTTTCTACTTAGCTAGTAAACGATTGGAACTCAGAGAAGACACGTTTTTCACACTTCTCAACAGAAAAAAATATTTATAAAATACGCAAATCAAGACAGTTAACTAGTTACTACTTTTCCGTGAAGAGTTATACAGTGCGAATGTCACTCGTTTGATACAGGGTTTTTAGTAGTCCAGAGTTTCGTGAAATTGGAAGATAGATTTGTCACGTGACAATGTATTTTGATGCGTTTTACCTAACAGGATAAAGCCAATGTTAAGATTAATTTTAGCAAAAATATGAAAGAGACAAAATCATGACAGATTTTCCTCAGCCTGGAACGTATGATGCTGTTTGTAATCCTAAACGACGTAAAGTATGTCTATCTGTAGTTTTGCGAGCGCGTTTACTCGCCATATGGAAAACTAGATGCTACAAAAACACTTTATATTGGTTTTAGAATTCGATTTAAAAGCATAGAAAAATGCGGACTCTTGCCAAATATCAGATTATACGTGGCTACAGTTATACTTAGTGTGTCATATTAAGCTAGAATAATCAAATACATGATGAATGACTTTTTGTAGTTTGGCCATATTTTAAGTATACAAACTGCAGATTTCTTATAGTTTGCCATAACTATTTGCCAATTTTAAGGGGCATATCATGTATAATAAGTACAGCGAAGAATTTTGCATTCCAATAATTATTGTGTGTATATGTAGGAACGAAAATCTAAATACCCTGCCTTTGCGAAAAGCATTCGCTTCTAAGTCAAGTTCTATTTTCAATTTTCAATAACCGCACTTGTATAGGTGATATTAAAGCCCATACCCAGCTTTGGGGGAAGTACTGTATATGCCTTTCGTTTCTCTCTCTCTAAAACAGAATTCATAATGATATTAATGGGCATCTTATAAAGTTTTTGCAAGATCGTCAAGCAGTCCACACTGAGTCACGATCAAAAAATACCTGTCGTGTGAATATGATATTGGGGTGGGGGGTCATCATTTTTTAGAATTAAGTGATTGGGGGATCAGCCTGTTTTCGGTTTACGGAGGGGGGGGGGGGGTCAGTGACTTTTTGACGGCCCAATGGACAAATCACCCTATCCCCTGGCTGGAGAAACTGACCGGTCCCAAAGCCATCGTATCGGTGTTGTTGTAATATTTACTTTACCAGTGATAGGAGCAAACATGAAAGTGCAAACATTTATTTTACGGTTATTAAAGGTGACTAGTAAGGTATCATATTACTGTGCCGCGTTAAACTACCATGGCAATATAATTCTAATCGTAAATCATTTTATTTCTATGAGACATGTTTGATAAAAATACAGGTACATTTGTCTATTTCCAAATTGCAATATCCGTACTTGCACATATGATATCAAAGCCCCTCACCAGCTTTGGAGGAAGTACAGTATGTGTCATTTGTATTACATTCTTTTTTTTTTACTTTTCCCTAAAAAGAGAATTCATTGAGATTTGAAAGAGACTTAAAATGGAATACCCCTACTTTCAACTAACAATCCTCACTGTATATATTACCTTTAGTGAGACGTTTACTTCACGTGACCTTATTGGACTAATGTTCGCCTATTTACGTCAAGGAAAGAACATGCGTTGTACTATGAGTTTTACCTTAAATACTGAAGTTGTGTGGGTTTATTTAAGGCGTGGACATCAACATGTACGATATCATACTGTAACTACAATGTGTGTCTGTGTGTATTATGTGTGCGTTTATGGATGGATGGATGAGTTCGTTAATGGATGCCTGCCTGCCTACCTATACAACGTTAACATTGTATCCAAGTAGTGGCATGTCATTGCCTGCATATACGTAGACTTCTAAATCATCATAACGGTGTTGTTTTAATATTTACCAGAGATAGGAGCAAAATTGAAAGTGCAAAAAATTCTTTTACGGTTATTTAAGTGACTAATGAGGTAAATTCATGTTCCTGTGACGTGTTAAACTCATTTATTTGAGAGTGGCAGGATAAAAACGCAGGGTGAGTTGTCTATTTTCAATCTGCAATAACTGTTGGTAGTAGTAAACACGATAATAATTTTTTTTCGGCAGCCTTTGTGATTCAATTTCATCTATTTTAGATGTCAAAGAGATTAATCCTGAAATGGCACATACCCGCTTTTAACTACAATTTACTAAAATGTATCCCTACCAGTAGTAAAACGAATGTGTGTGTCTGCGTACGTATGCATGTGTGTGTATGTATGTGTGTATGTATGTATGTATGTATGTATGTATGTCTGTGTGTATGTATGTATGTATGTATGTATGTCTGTCTGTCTGTCTGTCTGTCTGTCTGTCTGTCTGTATGTATGTATGTATGTATGTATGTATGTATGTATGTATGTATGTACACTGCATGCACGCATTCATTCATTGTGTGCATATTTGGTTGTTCGTGGTCTTCCTATCCCTTTCCTAATGATAATAACTTAACACATTTACATTATTATTATTTAGAGAGGTCAGGATGGGTGAATGGTTAGAGTGGCCAGCTTGGAATCTGCAGGTTGCAGGTTCGAGCCCCATCGCTGGCGTTGGGCTTGGGCTAGATTTGAACCACAATTGTGCCTAAGTCCACCCATTGGGGACATGGTAGATGGATGTTGCAATGTGAGTGCTTTAATCATATGCACTTACTGGGATAACGAGTCGTTGTGCCGATATAGATCAGAGCCAGGGGTATTAATTGTAAAGTGCTTTGAGCACAGAATGCGAAAGCGCTATATAAAAACTATTATTATTATTATTATTATTATTACACAGATGGACCCCTCCCATTCTATTGTATTACCTGGCGGGGGGTATGGGTTAACATTTTATAAACGAGATGATCATATTTTAGAAAATAGATTTAGCAGCGGGTCACATTTTACATTCTTACCGCTGCCACTGGTTCCATATCCTGCCACTGCGCACGTCCTATTGTTTCCACCATCGTAAGATCAAAACATACCAATCGAATCGCGGCTGACAACAATGCAGTGAACGAATTGTTCGCTTTGGTGTGAGGAAAAGAGTGGTTCTCGCAGGAGTCAAGGAGGAACAGTGTGGTAAGATATGGCGGTTAATGTATATGCTCTTGTGACTCTCAGCACCGACAGAAGCTGTCATGTTCGTTTGTTTTGAAAACTTGTACGCATGCGCGTATGATGTCATCAGTCGTTACTGCTGTTGCCTGTACATGCAACAACACCAGAACTGTCGAACAGTAAATTTCATTTACAGTCAAGAGCGCAAAACCTCTTCATACCACGTGGTCACGTATTGACGAATCACAACAAAGGAGATGTAGTAGGGGTGTTACGAAACCGAATGTTGATCGGTAGGCAATGTCGGTAGAACGCCATTTGGAGAGCAGGCCTTTAGCTCTGCCAATTACATACAAGCACAGTACACAAATTCACTGTGGTCATAGTAGGGGGAAACTATGTTATCAATGTGGTGGCAGTGGTGGGATGGATCCGTACCATTGAGTCTCAGACTCAGAGTCCTTTTCATTTCTGACAGCATTTTAACTCATCTATTCTGTTTTTAAATATTTGAACAGAAGAGTTTTTCATTACAATACATGGAAAATTACCAATTTTCAGAAAATGGATGGAAATCATGTTCTATTCTATTTTTAAATACTTGAACAGAAGGGTTTTTCATTACAATACATGGAAAATTACCAATTTTCAGAAAATGGATGGAAATCAAAGTAAAGCTGGTTTATTAAAGCCAGCAGAACAAGTTAAAACTTATTTAGAAAATAAACATAACACCAGCTTTTAAAATCATTACTTTATTATTACATGGTATCTTGCAGGGAAAAGATTTTTTTTTTAAAGCAAAAATAAAGGAAGAAAAAGTAAACAATAAACAAAAAAGAAATAAACAATAAACAAAAAAGAAGTAAACAATAAACAAAACAAAGCCCCCGTGGTCAGGGTAGACTTGTGAACGGAGCGAAAATCAAAATGTCAGGTATAATTAGGTTTGCAGAATACCTAAGTAGTGGTGACTGTGACTACCTTGTTCATGGTGAGTGGGGCCGAGGAAGGGCCAATGGTTGAGGGCGCTCAGTAGAACAAACTCATAAATAATTAATAAGGTAGTCATATTAAAGCTAAACAAAAGAACAAGTTGAAATTGATTTAGACAAAAATACAACACCAGATTTTCAAATCATTACTTTTATTACATGGCACCTTGTAGGGAAAAGGTATTTTTCAAAACCAAAAAAAAAGGAAACAGTGAACAAAAAACAAATCTCTGTATCTCTGTACAAAAAAAGAGTAAACAATACAAAAAAAATTAAAACAAATATGGCCTATTTGAAGCCCCTGTGGTTGGAACTTTTGCTTACGTAAGCAGAAACAATGACGAACGTCCGGTATAACGTCAATAATGAATAAATCATTACTAGTCGTCGTCCAATACATCGCAGTTTTATAATCATATTGATCAGAATCAAGGATGGCAGCCACCAGAGGAAGGCCAGTTGTTACAATCTTCTGTAAAGTGCCAGGGCTTCAAGAATTAATGCGAAAACGATGTCCCAATATCCAAACAAAAGTTGTTGATGCAGGCGAAATAGGTAAGCATTATTTGATGTTTTGTTGTTGTGTATAGTTTGAATATCTTTAATTATTTATTTAGTACATCTATTCAATCTGGGTGATTATTGAAAGGGTCAGTAAATAAAACGAACAAATATAACCAAAACTTGCAAATATAACCGAAAAATTAAGCTGAATTCCTAAAGTCTATTTACTAATAACACAATACAACCAAAACTTAAGTATACATTCATAATTATTAGGCTTTAACTTGAAGTTGTGGTAATGAATTTGACATTGTCTCGACACTGCCGTCGCGGGTCACGGTGTTTGCCAGACCTGTTGCTCAGTACGGCAATCCCCGGTCACCACCCGCATGTATGCACCAAAATTGTCAAATAAAATGATAGATAACAGACTTCTGGGGAGTAACCCTTCTATGGGCTAAAGCCTAAAACTAGGGAAAGTGTCATTATGCACACAATTAGTATCACTGTGAATTGAAATGATAAACAATCACTTTGAATATTGATGACTTTACATTGACATATAACAATATATTAGATTTTCCTTTTGTTGAGCGTTGGGTACTTATTATAATGCAACAAGTTTGGACAGGCATTTCATTGTTACTGTGTCGTTGGCTTGGGTGCATACATGTAACTTGTTCCACGCACTGTCGATCCATACAGGGCGAGGACGTTGCCCCCTGCACATAGCCCACGCCGTCGACTGCTACCTCATTGTCATTACCCCCCCCCCCACACACACACACACACACACAAACAAACACACACACAAACAAACACACACACACACAAACACACACACACACACACACACACACACACACACACACACACACACACACACACAAACATCAGTTATCTTCTGTGTAAAACATATGAACTCTGTATAAAGTAATTTTCCTGTGCGATATTACCAGACTGGGTGTATTCCTTACTAAATACAATATTGTATTTAGTAAGGAAATGTCTATTCACAGAGCCAAAGTATTTCTTGGAAGCGAATCCCAAATTGTTGCCGACCTCTAGCTCTCGTTAGTGTGGTAGGGGTGTACTACGATGGGTTATTCGCTTCCAAGAAATATTTTGACTCTGTATTAAGTAGCTATAGAATTGTCATTACTAAATATGAACCAAAGAGTCCATGACATTCATTCTCGCAATATTGTACTTGTAAAAGAATGAATTTGAAAGTACCTTACGACTCTGGTAAGCTGGGCTTCAGTTTGCTAAGATACACACAAACTTGTGTTGTTCGGTCTGATAGATTACTCATTGTGAGTGATAGAAGTTCCTCTGTTGTGCAAATCGAATCAACCTTTGATCAGGACAGTTTACAATGTAGTTCTTAGTAAACTGAAGCGTCGATTACCAGGGGTAAATATGTGCAATGTCGGATGATAAATACCATGTTGTGAATTTGAAATATCTTGTACATGTACGAAGAGAAGTGTTCAGCAGCAGCGGCAGAAACAACAACAACAACAACAACAACAACAACAACAACAACAACAACAACAACAACACAAATGAAAAGCTTTTCTCCAAAGCTGATATGATAAAAGAGCCGCCAATAATTACAAGTGGGTGGCGCCTTGGGAAGCAAATTTGGTATATTGCGTAAAAAGAGATCCCTCTATCTTAAATTTCCTATAATATCTAAATACACACATGCTTTTAGTATTTTGAATATAAATTACTTTCATTATATACACGTGATATATCTAAACCTGAAGCCAATATCCCTATTATAATGCAAATAACAAAGAGTACAACATATTTCTTCAGACGAATTTGTATATTCCGTGTTTTTAAGCTGATTTGAAGATTTCCATTTTGATAAGATGAATTTGAATTATCTTACATAAGGTACTACATTTAAGTATCATATTTCTTAAAATTCATATGAATATTACATCTGGTACATTAATTTGAATATGGTATTATATTTGGTAAAATTAATTTGAATATGGTAGGTTGGGCAAAACTAGTTTGAATATGCCATATTTGGCTAAACTCATCTGAATATTGCATATTTTGGTAAAACTAATATTAAGATGTCATATTTGGTAAAACCTAATTTTCTTGAATATGCAATTGTAATCGGTAAAGTCATGACAATTTCAATATGCCATATTTGATAATTACACTAATTGGAATCTGTCATTATATTTGATGATATCAATTTTAGTATGCCAAATTTGGTTTTAATATGCAATATTTTTATTATTATCAGGAAACACATATGGTCTTGAAAAGAAATTATCAAATGAGGAATTGAAAGAATTAGCAGAGGCAGAAATTCTTTTGACTGACCCAGGCGTTGTTGTTAACTTGCTGTATAAATTTCCTAATTTGAAATGGATGCAGAGTACATGGGCAGGTAAGACATTACATTACTGTATTATTATCACGTGTTCAACCATAGAGGGCGCTCTTCACCGGTGCTTTGTTTGTAAGTAGTAATGTTCAACCATTCAGGGCGCCCTTCATTGGTGTTTGTTTGGAAGTACTAATTGAGGCTGGGAAAAGTTTATTACAGTATGTGGCTATATTTTTAAATCAAAATAAGAGATTGATGTAGCTTAACACAAGACTGACGGGGTCATTGATTAGCGACACAGACAGACAAGGCATGATTACGTCTTTGTTGGAATTTAAAACAAAAAACTAGATAAAATACAACAGGCAGTAGTTACCCACTAGTCTCTTTATTAGCCCTTTGCATTTTTACCGCCAACACTTACTAATAGTAACCAAGGAAGAGTCTATTAATCTTAAGCATTGGGGATTCAGTAACAGAAATTCAATGTTGTATCTATTTTTGTTTTACATGTAGTTCGATTTTCTGTATTCAATTTGCATTGATAATATCTTTGATATTTTAGACCAATCTAATCCACCGCCAGCCTATATAGTAATAGAATCATTGTCAGTGTTTCTCTGTAGGCATGAATAATATCTTTGATATTTTAGACCCATCTAATCCACTGCAAGCCTATATAGTAATACAGCATATCATTGGTCTTTTTAGGTGTTGATAGTATCTTTGATATTTCAGACCAATCTCAACCACTACCAACATATAAAGTAATACAATTATGAAATTGGTCTTTTGTAGGTATTGATAATATCTTTGATAATTTAGACCAATCTCAACCACTACCAATATATAAAGTAATACAATTATGAAATTGGTCTTTTGTAGGTATTGATAATATCTTTGATAATTTAGACCAATCTCAACCACTACCAACATATAAAGTAATACAATTATGAAATTGGTCTTTTGTAGGTATTGATAATATCTTTGATAATTTAGACCAATCTCAACCACTACCAACATATAAAGTAATACAATTATGAAATTGGTCTTTTGTAGGTATTGATAATATCTTTGATAATTTAGACCAATCTCAACCACTACCAACATATAAAGTAATACAATTATGAAATTGGTCTTTTGTAGGTGTTGATAATATCTTTGATAATTTAGACCAATCTAAGCCACTACCAACCTATAAACTCACAAGATTTGCAGGAATGTTTGGTATTCACATGAGAGAGTATGTCATTGGTCATATTATTGCCAGAGAGAGGAAATTTAACGATCTTAGGGAGGATCAAGCAAAAGGAAACTGGTGAGTAATGTCTGGCGACTTGTAACTAATGCATTCTTTAACTGTTCTATGGAGCTCTTTAGGGGTGTAGGGTTGTCATATTCAAAGGGAGACTAAAACAAAGAGAGGCATGTGATTTACTCAACTGACCTATTGAGATTGAAAAAATGATATATATGAAATTTAAATATCTGAAGTGTTCTAGGCGGATTTAAAAAATGATATATGCGAGAATTTACTTATCTCGAATGTCCTAGGAAGGTTTATAAATAAATATGTGAAATTTTTTACTTATCTGAAGTGTTGTATGGAGATTCAAAAATGAAATATGTGTTATTTACTTATCTCAAGTGTTCTAGGGAGATTTAAAAATGAGGAATGTGTTATTTACTTATCTCAAGTGTTCTAGGGAGATTTAAAAATGATATATGTGAGAGTCACTTATCCCAAACGTTCTAGAGAGATGAAAATTCACAACATTGTTTTTTTTCAGGGATTATGCATTACGGGCAAAGTATCGTTTGCTTTCATCTCTTTCCATTGGTATACTCGGTTTGGGGGATGTAGGAAAATATGGTAAGTATGAATATACCTGTACTAGGTCCAACTGAAATGAATATGCATGACTCCTAAGTGATTATTTTCTTCAGTGTAGACATCTCATGAATATTCATTGTTCAACCATGAATATTCATTTCTGTTGACTCCTATGATGCAATTTGGCCCACGGCAAATGTATCCTATAAAGGCACAAGATGAACTTGATGTTTCACAAGTACTTGTAAGTCATTGCAGGAGAGGAACCCGGTGTTGATTTTTGTATCAGTGTTTGTGAGTTTGATAGTGATAAGTAGTAGACTTTTTTCGGCACCATCAAAGCCAGCTTTCATTGTCCACCACTGATAAAACGACGTTCTGATCACAGACGTTTCTATATAACTCCTGCAATGGTAGTAAAATCATGAAATGACTCCCTAGATACATTGTTTATGAAAATGCCTTTATTTCCTGGTGTGGTGTTCCACTTACACTTTTCAAACAATGCATACTTATTTCCATAGTTGCTGAGGCTTGTAAACTCTTTGGCATGACAGTATGGGGACTTGTCAGACAAGATTTACCACAAGAGAAAAGATCACCTCATGTGGATCACTACAGACAAATAGATGGATTACCGGAATTACTACAAAACTGTGACTACATCTGTAATGTTTTACCAAGTACAAATCAGTCAAGGGGATTACTGAATGGGAACATACTAGAAAACTGCAAGGGAAAAGTAAGTGTTCTCGAAAACTAAAATGAAGTCAATGTTCCGGAGAAGAAAAGGAAATAGAGATTAAGTATAATTGTAAAATATGGGGAAAGAGTAAATTCTGAAGAAAAAAAACAGTAAGGAAAAGTGACTTCTGGAAACTGCCAAGAAAAAACACACACACATGCACACCTATAGTCTGGCAGGCAGGCAGGCAGGCAGGCATACATACATACATACATACATACATACATACATACATACATACATGCGTGTGTGCGTGCACGCGCACATACAGCACACATACATGCACACATACATACATACACACATACATACATACATACATACATACATACATACATACCTACCTACCTACCTACCTACCTACCCACACACACACACACACACACACACACACACACACACACACACACACATACATACATACATACATACATACATACATCCATACATACATACATACATACATACATACATTGCACGCAGGGATGAAAAATCGCACACCCATACATGCAAATGATATACATATTTGTCACTGCATCTACAGCTAGGGGCTTAAAATTCATATTTCTTCCTTTTTTACAGAAGTCGGTATTCATCAATGTTGGTAGGGGAGATATCATGAATGAGGAAAGTCTATTGAATGCTTTGAGGTAGGTAACACGTTTTGATTAAAACATGGAAAAATCTACGACACAAACATATCCCTCCAATACCAATAAAATTTGCAGCATAGTTTGTTTTAAACATGAGAGTTTAATTTATGACTACGCTTGAACTTTGCAGGTATGTGTTCATGTGTTGGTATTTGCGAGTCTTAAAATCATCAATGGGCAAAGAGGGGGTTAGTGTATAAAATTCACTGTAATCATTTCCATATGGAAGTTTGCAGCTGGTGATAGTTTGACGGAATATGACAAATTTGTGAGTCCATTGTCTTGTATTCATGATAATCGAAATCGTCTATTTTCACATAAAGTTTTCACGGTATTTGGAGGCGATATTGGATTCTAAGATGGCTTAGCTTTAATAACAAATTGACCTTAATTAAAAGTCTGTCCGTCAAACAAAGAACTTTATTGTGTTATTAACCTCAATAAGATTTATATCAAAATCAGCTTTTATCACATTTCCACTTATTCCCAGATTAATGACAGAATAATTGTAAAATAATCATATATTTATCTTCTATCTCTGTCTTCCAGACAAGACTGGATATCTGGTGCTATATTAGATGTGTTTCCAGTTGAGCCATTGCCTGCAGAAAGTCCACTTTGGAATATGAAACAGGTATATAATACAAACATTGTAAATCTAATCTACCGCAGATAGTGAGTTGGTCATTAGCAGCGTGCCACTCCACCTCCCAAGGCTATATGCATAAGTACCACAGTTTTGACCCCTCCACCCTCTTTTTCTCGATCCGTGTAGACTTCTGACTTCTAACATTAGTACAGCTTTGTCTTCTGCCCCCACCCCTATTTTGGGCAACGTAGTTTTAAACGAAAATTTTTCCACAACGTAGTTTCTAAGTTGCCAACTTTCACATTTTCCAAATCTTTTGACTCCTATTGTCTCGCTGAATGTATACATTTGACCCTTAGTTTCTGTCTGAACTGTAGCCTTTTCACCCATAGTTTTGGAATGCTGTAGCATTTGAGCTTGTGATTCGATCCGCCAGGGTACACTAGTACATATCCTTTTGTTTAGTGTGGGTTAATAAGTATGTTATGTAGGGTTGAAAGCCCTGTTATGTTTACCTGTATGTTTAAATATACACGACCTCTTTTTCGCATCTCGCGCTCATCTTCAATGTTTTATCACATTTTTAGCATATCACGTGTCCCAATCGATGAGGTGTAATAAATAGCCAATTACATTTGATTCTTGGTCTACACCCATAAACCACCCATGAATCAAAATACCCAGTTTTGAGACAAACGGTTATTTTTCATTACCATATAGACTGTGCTCTAGTTTTCAAATGTAGTAACTGTACCTGTCACTAACTTAGGATATGCAATATTTGTGTTTGTCTTCACAGGTTACAATTACTCCGCATATCTCTGCTATCAGTATTACAGAGGAGGTAGGTTGTCATGGTAAAACATATTTGCATATCATTTGCATATAGATATTGTATCAATATGATCAGTCAATGGGTTTTACCTTGCAAGGTCTATCTCTTATATGGGTCATATATATTAGTCGTATTTGCAAATGAACCCACACACACACACACACACACACACACACACACACACACACGCACACAGAAACTTATGTATATGTGTGGAAGTTATATCTATATGTATATCCTTATTGGTCCCTGTTTAGGCCGCCCGATGGGGGGGGCTATTACAGTGTGTACATGTAAAACAGAACACGGGGGAAAACAAATATTCAGTATTTTTGGTACTAATCTCTACCTTTACAGAATATTAGCAAAATGTGGAATAAAATATTCCATTCTGTAGTATTTGTTTACAGGAGCCAAGGAAGAAATAGAAGCATTTTAGTTAATTGTTTGTTAATTGAATTAATATTTATTTTATTTTAATCAATATATTCAGCTGTGTGACTTTTTTGTAAATATCTTTCGTTTCACCATGACTTTTACCTTCTGAGTTCATTTCACCTATTAGTCAGACAGAAGCAAAGTGTTGAAGAGGAAGGGATGTGTCTTCTATGAAGGCCTGGTTATGTGTGTCTCTTGTTTTCTATTTGATACAATACTAATTTGTTAACTTCTTTCTTTACAGGTTGTTGATTTGTTTTCAAAAAATTACGAAAAGTATGTGAATGGGGAAAAACTCAGTTATAAAGTCAGCTGGGAACAAGGCTACTAAGTACTAATCTTATCAACGATAAGAACTCTACCATATATCTAGCTGGGAACGATGGTGATAATCTCAATTATGTAGTTAGCCGGGAACGAGGATACTAAGTAATCTTATCAACAATAAGAACTCAGTTATGTAGTAAGCTGAGAACGAGGATACTAAGTAATCTTATCTGATTTACTGGACATAGATTTTATTTCTGCGGTTGTTGAAAGATGTTTCGGTAATATCCCTTTCATTACGTTTGAGTGAGTAATATCAAACTTTTGAACACAATGCACAGTTACTATGTGTGCAGTGACTCAGATCACCCCTTTCTTTCTTCAGACCTGTATTGGGATCTTATAATTTTTGGAAAATAAATAATAAATGTAAAGAAATAACATTTGACAAGATATCAAATGAGGGTCTTATATCTAATTATGTTTCATGAAAGACCTGCCATAAGAGTTAATAAATTTATCAATGTTAATTTAATACACAAACAAAATTACAATGAAAAATTTGAGACAACACTGGACTTGTGTTAACTATATATGTCGACAGGCACAGACGGATACATAAACTGTGACACTCACAGACAGACAGACAGACAGACAGACAGACAGACAGACATCACTAAAACATAACCTTCCCTTATTGAAGGTAAAATGATACACAATGACAAATTAGTCAGTCAAAGTTGCACGTAATTTAGTGTTTTCGTTATATTGTCCACTTTCACAAGTACCCGACCATTTTCGTTATAACAATGACTTTCGTTCCACTGGTCTTTTTACCGAGTTCAATTCTTATGAGATCCTCCCTGTATGAGCTTTGGACGAAATGAGTTGTTCTACATGACACGCTGCTTTGAGCACCGAGTGTATGATGTTACTTAGCAAAAGTGGGTTTTATAAATACCTAAGCTTGCAACCAAGCAAACAAATACAATCAAATTCGTACTGTGCACAACACAGCTACGCATTGACTCTGTATTTAATTCGGGTAAAAATACATTTGTTCATCGACCTGAGTACATAGATGGCGCTGTGCCAAATTTAATGTATATGGTATTGTTTGATAAGACAAGAAATACATGAACTTTTATACGCATTTTGCAACAAAATCGATAATAGTGATATATAAAACCCTTCAAATGCCACGTTAGAATACAAACAAACAAAACTCCCCGGCAATAGGTCAAATCAAACTTTGAACCTATTTACTGCCAAGGTTTAAAACTTCAAATGCCATGCTAATGTCTCATTTGCAGTACAGACGCTGAAGACTCTACATCGATACACTATCACGACGAAGTACAGGCGCCAAATCTTTAAGGTATTTGGAGGGTTTTTTGTGTTTTGAACATATTTGCAATAGGTTGGGCTAACGAAAACAGGGATGGCACTAACACTGGTTATAACACTGCAGTATGTACGTATACGCTTACGTGATATGTGTATTCGACCCTGGTATAACATTTCGGTTATGGTATGACTTTGAAACGCACATTTCCGTTTTAGAAAATTCAAATCTTACGACCATTATTGGTAAGGCCTTAAAAAAGTTATGTAGTTATGGTTACCCGACCCCATCTAGTTTTTCACTGCCGACCCTAAACTTTGTTTTACATATTCGAGAAAAAATAATAAAATCACGAATATTGTGAAGTCTCGCCAGAAATAATGGATTGGAAACTGACAGCATTTTAAAAAGACAATATAAAACTGTTCTTCCAATCTGTAATGGCTGTACATCTGATGAGAAGAAACCGATAACACAGAGACCATATGGAAGACAACGGAAAACATAACTACCTGAACTAGACACTAGCATATGAAAAGAATAATAATAAAATAAGATAAAAAATCTACCTACCACACCTATTCTAAAATTGAGTGTAATCGGAACCACACAATTTTATATTAGGCCTAATGGTGAACTTGATCAGCGACCCTACACTGATTTGCAATTTACTACCAAAATAGAGAGAATATAGAGTTTGCATTAGACGGCATGGTGTTTTTATATCAAACTACTTTCTTTTGTTACAAATTACACAAAGAACATACAGGTACTGATAGATAGCGCACGTACACATAAAACATGCATTTTTTATCTCACTGTAAACACAAATAAACTGTGTTTTCCAATGTCCAATACTTAAATGCGCGGTTGGTACATGAGGTGTCGAACTGTTCCTGGGGGAAATACGTGTAACTAAATATAGCCTCTTCATTTGATGTTTTACAACCCAAGTAGATTTCAGCTCAGGTTTCTGATCAACTCTTCTTGTCAGATTTTCAACTTAAGGGAAGTCGATAGGTAACAGTAAAAGTAATGACATTTGATCAAATGTGATTTTTTACAATATATATAATTATTATGTTCTTAGAAATTGAAAAGAAAATATGCTTTTTAGAAATGCTGAAAGTACAACATGCACTCCTAAATATTTTTAATGGAAATTATGAAAATTCTTCTTATTATTTATGTCTTTGAATGTGTATTTCCCATATTGATAACTTTTCAACTAGCCATATATATGTACTATGCAGGAAAAGAAGAATTTCAACATTTAAAAAGAGGATTTCCAGGGTTTTCACCATAAGCCTGGTCACGTGATTTTATTGAAAAAATACCATATTTACACATCACAATTAAAAACTACACAAAAGCTAAATTGATGCATGATGCAGCAAAATATATGAACTGTGAAGCTGGCATTCTAAGATATGGCCTAATAACCAAAAGTCATTAAGTATTCAAATTACTTATTACTATTGAAACTACATCAACCATGTCCCCATTCATACTATCAATGAATACACCAAATTATATGAAATTTGACGCTTGCATTCTTAAGATACAGCTTAATTACCAAAAATCATGTATTTATGCAAATGATTCACTCAAACTATAACTGTGTCAACACACTTCATGGGGCTTTATTAGGGTTGATATATTTACTAAATCATAGCAAACCTGGCATGACACATGTGGGATTAATATCTATACCACTACAGACCTCTTGAGTGACTCACAGAAGTGCAATATTGCTTCGAGTGGACACTGAACCGTACACTTTACAGGTGGTTAATCGCATCCATAGATCAGGGCTAAAGTCGGTGGCGAATCAGTGCTGATTTTTCAGTGTAACATTTGACCAGGCCGCGCGTTCGATAACAGAGTAATTTATAGACTAATTCAGGCTAACACATATCAATTAGACATGACCACAGTTTTGAGGTCATTTATACTCGTACTTTGACACTGTTGTTTAGGTTTTCACAATCCGTGTTAGAAATGTTAAGTATTAGCGCACAATAAAAACCTAATTCCGATAACACCCCAAAAATAGTAATGGGTCAGTGCAGTTTTGAAAGTTGTTGTTGTTGTTGTTGTTGTTGTTGTTGATGTTGTTGATGTTGTTGTTGCTGCTGCTGCTACTGTTGTTGTTATTGTTGTTGTTGTTGGTGGTGGTGGTGGTGGTGGTGGTGGTGGTGGTGGTGGTGTTGCTGTTGTTGTTGTTGTTGTTGTTGCTGCTGCTTTGGTGCCACACATGTGGTGTAAATGTTTTTATTTTTCATTTCTGATTCCAAAGCTAATTTTAATATTGTTAGCAAACTACATAAAAAGCATATCGGTCATAGTAAAAACTTGAAAAAGCCAATTAAACTGAATGCCTCCTGTAAGGGCAAAACCATACATATAATTTCCAACACACATTATTGGAATACAAATGCCGAGCTATAGCTATCAGTAGGACATGATAAACCCCTTAATTGGACAAATAATCATATGAAACGATATGACATTTGAAGCTTGCTAACTTAAGATATTGCGTAATTAGAAAAAGGATTATTTATACAAATTAAATACAATTTCTTCTGATATAGCCTAATGACGAAAATCGTTGATTATGCAAATGACTCATTACAACGAAAACTACACTAACTGACTTTATTGGACTGGCTGTTTTATGTCCCAAATGTTGAATTTGAATCGTGCATTCTTTAGATACAGCTTAATTACTGAAAATCATGAATTATTCAAATTACTCTTTAAAATTATATAAGCTACATCAACACTGTGTTATGGTTAACGTATGATCCTAATTATATTGAATTTGAAGTATGTAATCTAAAATAGCCTATTACTAAAACACTTATGCAAATGACCTATTAATATTCATCGGATGTTTGCAAAATCAAACCAGTTCGGTATTCATATGAAAGATGTATAGCAATTTTCATTAGAATCAATGTAATAGATTTTGAGATAGCGTGTCCACAGACAGACAGGCAGGCAGGCAGGCAGACAGACAGACAGACAGACAGACAGACAGACAGACAGACAGACAGACAGACAGACAGACAGACAGACAGACAGACAGACAGACAGACAGACAGACAGACAGACAGACACACACACACACACACACACACACACACACACACACATACATACATACATACATACATACATACATACATACATACGCACATATGTACGTACATGTATATACATACGTATACATACAGATTAGTTGCTGTAAAACGGATGTCGTACTTGTACGAGATACCGGATCCAGACCCAGACCCGGATTCTCTTACCAACGTAGCTATGCCAACTGACTTACTAACAAGGAATCAGTTATCAAGCGACTGCCCTACATCATAATCAGCCCCTTGACATTTTTGACTGTGTGTTCCAATGTCCGATACTTCAGTGTGTGGGTTGGTACCATGAGATGTCGAACTGTTCCTGGGGGAAATACGTGTAACTAAATATAGCCTCTTCATTTGATGGTACACCCGATGTAGCATGTAGTGTTTAGCTCAGACAAGGCAATAAGATTTCTGATCAACTTTTCTTCTCAGACGTTCAACTTAAAGCTCGCTGTTCCCGTCTGAATTCCATGCTCCACCTGGTTCTCTGTCCGCCCATTATTACATTTATGATAAAAAATTAATATTTCAGAAAAATCACATCCTTCACTCAAACTAAGAAATGGGGGCTAAGGACACATGTAATGGATACCTTTAGCAGATTCATACTAGCCGAACGGTAGCGCGGCCAATATGACGTCTGAGGACGTCTTGTACCCAAGAGACAATCAATCCGCGTAGCGTATCTCAAACACTTTTCCCTTAGACTAATCATTGGCCGCTATATACATCGCAACAACGTTTCTCTGTCAAAAAGAGTCCGCCCACAGACAGATCATTGGCTGTCTCATATTCTCCATTCAACGTAAAAGTTGCGTTGTCTAAATCTCAATTTTCTGTGTTGACCGACACCGGTACTTTGTAACTCATACATGACGTCTGTAGACTAACATTGCTTTGGGAAGGTTGTTGACCTGGGCAAATACTGTGTGACGTTTGGCTAGTTCATACTAGTCAACACTTGGTTATATATTTGATACAGTATAGTGAAAGATTAATAAACTTGGTCTCTTACTACCCGTCTATTCTTTCCCATACTGCGGTATCGTGGAATTTTTACCCTCCATAAGGAAGGTTTTATATTAGAGATGAAAAGTCTGTGTATGTATGTGTGTATGTGTCTGTCTGTCTGTCTGTCTGTCTGTACATGTCTGCCTGGCTGTCTCTGTCTGTCTGTCTGTCTGTCTGTATCACTATTTTCTAAAAAAAACTACTAGCTCAATTCAAACGAAATTTGATACACGTTTTCCCTAGGGAAATGGCAAGATAGTTTTTGGTAAACATCCCATATATATTAATGAGCAATTTATGTAATTAATGGTTTTCGGTAATGAGTCTATATCTCAAGAATACACGCTTCAAACTCAATATAATTTGGTACATACACTTGAGATACCAAAGCACATCTGTCCTGATTTGTGTTTTCCCTTGGATCTGCAAACTGCATTGGCTGGACAAACACGAAAAAAAGAAGAAGATCGAGGCGGGGTATTAAGTGGTGCGCACTGACCAGAAACAATTCTTTGCTACAACGTTCTATAAAAGCTTCACTAAGCTAGGTCATGAATATGCTAATAACAGGAGAATTATACTCGAGTTTTAAATGCAGTTATGGATGACTTAAATTTTATACGTTCACACGTCTTTGCCAGGTTAGACATTTCGTGGAATGACCTTGAGGGGAAAGTGGCTCCACACAACGAATATTAAACTTCTGCGTTGGCGATCGGGGTGTGTTTTTGTTGTGTCTGTTCTGTTTGGCAGATGATGCAATACAATAGCCATTGCAAAACAAAGCCAGATCTTTTAGGGGTGCACACTTTTAACTTGGGGGAATTCTCCTTCTGAGCGCTGTATTTTTTGGTGCCCCCTGCAACAAAATAAATAAAATAAGTAGCCCCCCCCCCCCCCGATTTCTTGGGTTCATGACCCCCACCCCCTAAAAAGCAAAAATAAACACTTAAAGTTCAGTAGTAATTAACTGTTCACTCAAAACAAATACACAAATACACAATTCAACTTTGATTCATTCAATATAAAATATACATTATGAGAAGGATAGTTGTGCTGTAAAGAACGGTTATTTATTATATATGCAAAGGCACGAGGAGAGTAAGGGATGTATCTTTGCAGTCATTATGTGTAATTACCAACTTACGAGTTCAAAATACATTCTCACAGGAGAGAAAAGGGATGTTCGATTTGGTTCTAAGTAATATTTGTATTCATGTCTAACTATAAGTAGATACACTGTTTGGAAGCGTTGTTATGCTCGACAGTCTGCATTGATTTATTAAAAGTGAAAGTCTTCCATGACCAGACGTACGTCAATGTCATGGTTGAGTCTGTATTTGTATATTTGTATGGTACTATTGCGGAAAGCTTTCAGTACAAATGTCAAATAGATATTGTTCATTTCTTTACTACCTCTGAAATATGTAGATGTCAACTAGTATCAATCCTTTGAGAACTATTAAACTTGCAATATTTTTACTACATGATACATCTGTTTCTTATTTGTCTGTAAAACTTTGAACAAACTATATCAACTCAGTTTAGGCAGACACTCAATTACTAGAGGGGGCATGAAAAAAATTGAGGGTTCGAAGGGAGGCATGGAAATTCTGATGGTCTGAAAGGGGTGGACACGAAATATTTTGTTCATGATTTGAACCAAATTAAATATTAGGAGCGACCGTTTACCGAGTACATTTGAATATTTCTAAAGCATATATTCAGTGATGAGGTGGGTGACTGCAAAGTGAATGTGTTCGTGTATGCCTAAATTTCTCTTCCCTTCTGTCTGTCTCAGGAACAGTTATTTACCGTGTACGTTTGCAAAACTGTTCACGTCATTTATCTACCATACATTTTAATGTGTCATTTTACAGTACCACTCCACCCCCACCCCCACCCCCACTTCAGAGATGTACAGTATGGGTACACTATATTAAACTAACAGTGGAAATCAACTTCAGCAGCATCATACATAATAACAATGAGAGATTTCTTTACAAATAGATGTTTGCTTTACAAAAAAGGTCTCACATTGGGCTGTAACCTGTACATGGAAATACTTAGCCAGCAGGGTTTCCCTTTTCAATCTTGATTTTTGGGCAGAAACAGCATCCCGCATGATAGCTAGTGGGGGAGGGGGTGAGAGGGGGTGTCCCCTTTTTGTGAAAAATAAGGACATATAGGAGGCCAATCAGGGGCATGAAATTTCAAACCATACACTTTATCGAATGCCATACAGTACTTGAAAATTTTCTTCAATACCCCAATTGTACTCTCAATATATGAGACAGACAGACAGACAGACAGACAGACAGACAGGGCAAGGCATGCATAAATACATTCGGATGGCTGTCACCCACCTCATTACTGAATATATGTGTTAAAAGTTACTGTAGCAATGATGGGAAAACGTTTATTCACATAGATACAATGTTCAGTGTTAGTAAGAATGTTCTAGCTAAGAGTTTTGTAGAGCCAACAACGTGTACTTTCAGGATAACGCACGACTACAGACTAATCAAATAACACATAACACAGAATGGTTCCAGATATGTCACGAATCATAATTTATAGAAATACCTCATATAAATACATTAAAGTGGAGAATGTACAACTTATTGTGACCATATGCATGGTATGCGAGGAGCCGTATATTGATTTTCTTATCAAGATTCGTAATTTATAGAAATACCCCTTATAAATACATTGAAGTAAAACATTTACAACTTATTGTGACCATGTGCATGGTATGCGAAACATAATCCGTAAAACTTTCAAAAATAGTTGGTTATGTTCATAGCAGATAAATCCCAGCAGGTTGTAAAAATCAGTAGTTCACATGGACCAAAATTCAAAATGAAACAGATGTTGATAAACTATGAAATGGCCAGTAGACAAGAACCAATAAAAGCCAATGACAAAGAATTTTTCAACATAAGCTTCTTTGTCTAACTATAAAAGTTATCAGCTGGTATACGTAATTTTAACTGCTAACATAAATGTAATGTGTTATGCATTGTCCATTAGGAACTTCAAATTATGGCTTTGAACCTTGGCATGAAACGACTTAAGGATCTTCCTCCAAGCGTCTTTGAGAAGACAAGTCTTACGGAGCTAAACATCAGTCAAAACAGATTGACAGATTTACCAGACGAGTTGGCACGGTTAACAAACCTCACTACGCTTCTTTTGCGAAAGAATCAATTTAAATCATTGCCGGGTGTTGTAAGGAATTTGCTGAAACTTGAAGTTCTTGATTTAGGCGCAAATTGTTTGGATTCGGACAGTCTGACGCTCTCACAAGCCTGTCTTAAAAGCATGATACATCTTAGGGAATTATACTTGGATAATAATGATCTGACTGCGGTGCAAAAACTCCTGTTTGAAGCCGCGAATCTCGAAAAACTCGACCTTAGTCACAATAATATTACAACGTTGCCACGTTTACAGATAGTTGCAGAGAGTTTGAAGTTATTATATCTAAATAACAACGCGTTCGCTGACCTGCCATCTTCTCTGATGAAATTAAGGAATATTGAAGAACTCAATCTTAATTACAACAGTCTGTCAGATTTATCAGAGGAGATCACAACCATGACGAAGTTACAGAAGCTGTACGTAGCGTCAAACCAAATAACAAGTATCACCCCACGCATTTCAATGCTTACAAATCTGAGAGAGTTAGATTTGTCCGGCAATCGACTCGAGTATGTGCCCGTTCGAATCGGACGATTGACAAATTTGCAATATCTCAACATCAGTAGCAATTGCCTGAAAGAAATCCCATCAAGTATCTTTGAGATGGAAAACCTGACGGAATTGAATGTCAACAACACGTGTTTACGTTCTTTCCCAGACACACGATGTAAATCTAATCTTACTAACCTAAGTGTCTCAAATTGCAACATTGAAACTTTGCCCGGGAAGCTTCTGACAAACCTAAACAAGCTAGAAAGTCTAGACGTTAGTTTTAATAGTTTGCGATGTATCCCATCAGAAATAGGGGCGGTGAAGTCTCTTAGAATGCTTTTGATAAATGTCAACTCGACGGTAACAGCTCTTCCGGATGAAATCGTCGAAATGAAATCTCTACAGGAATTCGATGCCAGTGATTGTAGTATAAACAAGCTACCGGAAAAGTTTTTTCAAAAACTCCAACATACAAAAATAAACCTGGAGAATAACTTCCTAGAAAGCTCACCCGAAGAGGTTTGTGACCGTGCCCCTCTGGCAAATCGAGCGTATCAGACTGGAAGTGAAAAGATAAAGCACATCAAAACCTCGAAGTCTGGTAATACGACCGGTGCAAAACAAGGTAAGACTTAAATAAAATATTTTAGTTGAACGGTGCCCATCGACATCATCCTTGCAAATCATTGACACTGTGTTTGGTTGGTCATTGACTCGCTCGGTCTGTTTTCTATGCATTTCATTGAAGATACATCTTACCTGTAGGACCACCCCATATAACAACAGGGGCTTGAAATTAGCCATATTTGTTTAGAAATTGTTGTTTATTGTTTATCTTTACAAAAAATATTTTTATTTGTTACTTTTTTTTTTTACTTTAAAACTATCTTTTCCCTACAAGGTGTCGTGTAATAAAGTGATGATTTGAAAATCTGGTGTGTTTTTTCTAAATCAATTTTAACTTGTTCCTTTGTTCGTTACTGTACGATGACTACCTCATTAATTATTCATGAATTAGTTTTACTGAGCGCCCTCAACTGTTGACCCGTCCTCGTCCCCCACTCATCATGTGCAAAATACAGTACTGTCAAACAACTAGGGCTATCATGAAGTACCTGTTATTGACACATTCTGTTTTAGGACTATATCATACACGATGGAAAACCCTGCTTTGTGTATTCCTTCACAATACTGGAAAAATACAGGATTGAAGTTACACTCGCCTTTTAATTAACTACATATAAGAAATAAAAATGTTATTACATATCTTTATAATATGGCTACCCTTTTGACACATTCCGCATTTCTTATTATTTTCATACTTTTAGAAAAGATCCTCAAACCAAGAAATGGTGATGAATACGGCAATGACACCATAATGGAAACGCTATTCAAAAATGAAAAGGTAACATATATCAAGTGGAACATAAATGTAGAAAGAAAAGGTTTAAATGCACAGCTGTAATTTCATATATAAGTCGTACACATATCCCTTCAAGTTCTGGCCTTCTAATGAAGTAGTTGGACTGATCTCCATTTATTCAACACAACAAACTCAAATATATCCACAAATTAAAGTACAAGTTGTGATTTCAATGAATTATCTAAAAAAAAGTTATCAATGCTGCAATTTAGTTATACATTTCTTTCCGTGCTCGCATCCATACCTTTAATTTATCTGTCGACCTAAACAGGGGTCACTAGTACTACCGGGACAGTTCGTCTTAACCTTTCCACCCGAGGCTGTCAGGAAGAAGTCAGAACTGATTGCTACTTTAGTGGATGATTCTGTAAAGATGCCGACACGTCGACGATATGAACAGTACGAGTCTGACGTCATCGATATCTGTGTTGAAAATAAGTTTGCAAAAGAAGTGACCCTCAGCCTAAAGCGTGTACATGATGATGTAACAAGAGAAGCTATATTCTTGCAGAGTGATGACAATGGTGTGACCTGGAATCCAAAAGAAACTCTCAAACGCTCCATGAAGGTAAAATTACTAACTGTTTTTAGTCCTTATTTTTGTTTGCCATGAGAGATATGCTTGTCGTATAAGAACCATCAAGTAATAGTCGAAATCAAGAGATTTGTTTATTTTTTAAATGTAATTCTTACAGAATGGCACCCGTGTGGAGATGAATATTACGAAGTCCGCATTATATGTCGTAATTTCCAGGCCATACGAGAAGCATATTACCTTCGGAAAGAGCGACGGTGAATATAACCTAACCGGCGATGTCTCTATCTCGCTGCCCCAAAACGCTGTTGATAAAAACACACATGCAACTATCGAGGTAAGTGAAAACCTTTGCCATCGGCACTCTGAACCATAAGCACATCATTATACGAAGTGCTATGCAAATTAACAAGTGAAATAATTACTTTTATACCAACAGATCTTCAAATCAGAGAAGGCAATAGATGAAAATATTCAGGTTTTCGCGACGTATTTCACCGGTGATTTTCGGCCCAATGTTGTTTGTCAAGCCACGAGGCACAACTGATCATCACATACAGTTTACTAAGCCAGTAACAGTGAGATTACCATTACCAGGTGTACCAGCTGATATGAGGAACATGGTGATTTACATCCTCAAACTTGAACACGAAGATGGATCATGGAGAGACGTCACAGACTGTATTGAGCCAAACCCCTTGATTGAGAATGGTTATGTTATGTTTAAAGTGTCTACATTTAGCGGGTGAGTAGTACCCATTCGATGAGCATCTTGCCATGACTCAACCCTGGCACGCTCTGCCATACACCCTTGATGACTCCGAAATATATCTTCATCCAAATATGACAAAATCCTGTCATTTCAACAGCGGATAACAATATGCAATGTTTCTCTTTTCTTCATGTTTAGGTACACCGCAGAGCTTGGCTGTGAGAATGAGAGCGAGATGGCTGTAAGTTGTCAGAACGAACGATATGATGCTATGAGAGACAGAACGTTTATCGTCAACTTCATGCTTCTCCAACATGTAAACGACCCAAAGAGGATATACCTGGACATCCTACGAAAAGGAGACGCGGAGAGGAAAAGGAAGGAAATGGAGAAAAAGGGATACCGTACATTTGATGAAGGTAACAATCCACTTGGTGACGAATGTAAATTAGAAGATGGAAGAAAGATTGGCTATGAAGTTGACGATGACTTTACTTTGGCTGGTCGTCGTAGATCTAAGACTTTTCATGCAGGCTTGGACAATGGTTGGAAAGTCAGGGCAAAACCAAAGGATAGAAGTGCCAACGAGAGGATGGAAGGGACAATCACGTTCGTAAAGAAGGGCGATCTTGAGCACTTTCAAACTGCTGCCGATGACGAAATACAACGTGATCTTATCACTGAGTTGGAATTCATCCTACCAAAGGTACGTACGACAATTTCTAGAAACGTTTCACATTTGAAGTTTGTCTTCTCAAAACTTTAGAAAATGCATTGTATAGGTAAGGGCGTCCTCTCTGTACTCATGGCTTCATCCAGTTCTATATTCTACATGACCTAGCCCGCAAACAGCACTGGAGCTTTTAACTATTCGCAAGCGCTGTAGACGGGCTAGCAAGACCACAAACATTGAGTGATTCGGTATATAACTCATACATCAAATGGCTGTCGTACTTGTATTTCAAAACTATGCAAATAAGCAATTCACTTGAAAATTATGAAGATGAAGTGTACATCGTCCAGCGGAGTTGCTGATCGTGGTCAGTTTTACATAAATCAAATACATTCATCCCTTGTATTTTACTAATAAGGATTTCCTGAAATATAGTTGTTGTGAAAATTATTGACATATCATTTCCAAACTGTTTCACAGGATTATAACATGACTACAGTAATGGCGACAAGAGTTGAGAGAGAAACTCAAGAAGGCCAGGCTATGGGTAGGTACATTTATAAACAATATCATCTAAACGATTATGACTGCTTCTGAAATTGAATTTACCAAATGCCATTCGTACATTCTGAATTTGTCATTTAAGCAAAGAACTAGATACATCGCTTTGAGGTTTTTTAATATATGATTACTGTCGTGATTGATATTTTAACACCAAATTGTGTGCTTCACACATGGAGGGGCCCACTGTGTGAAAGTGGAAATTTTCAAAGAGAGGAAGACTTTTGTCGATGAGTATTTTTATATGTATTGCATTAACATTAAATCAGCATAATCTCGGATTATTTCTCGAGTTATGTTATCACGGAACGCAGTAAAATAACACTTAATTTCAAGTTTAAATTTTGACTGAGTAATTTGTCTCGGGTGATATATAGCCAATCATACCGTCGCGATATTAAGAGGGTTGTCTTTTTTTCTAGAAGTGGTCTTTGACTTCTTGGCTTCGGAAATGCCAGAGAGAGATTGGAGATCTTTTGTAAGACGACAGTTAGGCGTCAAAGACTGTGACATAGACAGGATTACTGCAGATAATCCAAATAACACTCGTGAACAGATATATCGAGTATTGATGAAATGGTTGCAGGGCTGTGACGACCAAAACCCAGACACCATCATCGAACGGTTACTTAATTGCCTTGACAACCACAAGTTGAAGACGTTGGCAGAAACACTGAGGGATTTCATTTCAAAGAGACGTAAAGGTATGTTTGCGTATGCTATGGATGACATTTTAGAAAAATAGCACATAACCTCGCGGGTGACATTAATCGTGATGTTGCAGTACCAGGCCACGTGCAAACAAATGAATCTACCATTTGTTTTTATTAGCTCCACTGTCAGCGAAAGCTACAAGTTGATTGGGTCATTGTTATGCAAATTAGGTATAAAAATATAATTTTTGGTGAAAATGATTTAAAAATATTCTCCAAAACTATTGGGCCAATTGAGTTGAAATTTGTTGTGTAGGTGTCTTGCGATGAACAAGTTGATTGGGTTATTAATATGCAAATTAGGGGTAAAAATGTAAAATAGTTGTAAAGTCTCCCTAGGACAAAATCTGTGATATACAAGTTGTACACCATTTGCGTCAACCTTCTTGCAAAAATAACATTTCTAAAGTGTACAGACTTTTCCTGTAAGCCTGGCAATATTCCTTATAGTAAATCTCTATATTATATTCCAGTCCCATCACATGGTGGTTGGAGTAATCAAATCGTATAAAAACAATATTCTTATAGAACAGAAATTAATTACGTAGGCACTACAGTCTGGTTTATCATGATTTGCTTCATAGTGGTTGAAATATTCCATGATCTGTGAAATCATCAATGTTATTCATATCTCGTTCTGTCTTACACAAACACAGTCTCTGAGGGAGCCGTTTCGACTGACACTGAAGAGATAGAAAAAATAAACGAATATGAGAATGTAGAAGAGTTACCCTTACAATCAGACGAACCTAGCAGCCCTGAAGTTAAGGTAATCGTACGTTTTTACAAAGTTGTAAACGTTGACATGTCAAAATACATAACTATCAGATATTATTCTCAAATATTTTTCATAGTTCAAACAAGGAAAATATGAGTGACCTATGGAGTCTTGTCCCTACGAGTCGACAAAATCCTTAGGTACATTATAGTATTTTCTGGTAAAATGAAAAATATTTGGGAATGATATGCCTCCTCAACTGACGTGACGTAGAATGACCAGGATTTAAAATGTCATATTTTGTGTGTAGTATAATATAATTCCGTAAATATCAAATTGCATTGCTGGTCTAATTGTGAAAGGGAAGCTTTCGACATGCCGTTTTCTTTATAGCTCATAATTGGATGTGATTTTTATTATGTGTAAACTCATTCTCGCAAACCAGGGCTCTTATTTCTTCCACTTCACTTCCCAGTGTGACGGCGCGTTAAGAACGGTGCCGTAAAATAGGCCATGGTTTGCGACGATTGTGTAAGCTCAGTTTTCTATAAATGTATATCGTGTTTTATGATAAATCCAAGTACATGTTTTTTAATTATGTTAATTTTTTTTCTTAAAATTTATACAGGAAGGGAGTCCTTCAAAACCCATTTCATCACAACGAAGAGGTATGTTATGTGGACTGTAGCTTGCCTGGTCGTAAACCATAATAGTTTGTTGCAGAGACAACTATCGTTTCTAACCCCCCCCCCAAGAAAATTATGTTCGATCCCTTACATTGTTACAGGTTGCTGGTATGCAAATGAGCGCTTGACAGTTTCTTGTACATGACATTCTGTGACCGCACAGTTGCATTGTACGCTATTTCGGGGGGTGGGGGGGTAACATTAAAGCTTGTATCGTAAAGGACAGAACGCGTGAGTGTAAATCTAGGTTCTCGAATTATTTACACACGTGCTTGCGATGTTTTCTCCTTGCGTTTTCATTTGTTATGCTCGTAAAAGTAACGCCTCAAAGAACACAATGATTGCACTTGAGGTCTCATGCAAACAGCCCCATAAGCCCCTGTGGTAGGGGTGTACGCCATACTGGCATTCATGCCTCATGGTTTTGTTTTATTATCATCTTGCATTCTTTACTTTGTTTATAATATTTATCCTTCATGATATAATCACTTTCAGCGTCGTCTTCAAAACAACGGCGAAAAACTCCTCAGTATGTTCGCCAACCTTCCATGCTTGAAGGCGAACAGGATAATTTTGACAGGGGTAAGTGTGTTTGTAGTATTGTTGGTCTCCGATTCTTGAATGATGTATTCGGATATTGTTAAAACATAGCCGTGAATGAACAATTACAAAGCAACATTAAAACATGATTTTACCAAATGTGTGTGTTACAACTATTATAATTGTTGAATATTTTGGCTGTGATCAGGCCAGAAGTTTATCAGTGGTGAACAATAAAATCTATATTTGAAGGTATCGAGAAGTTTGCTCCTTATTATCACAATATGAAAGTTTACATATAGATTCTGTCTCAGATACATATGTGGCCACAGCACACAGCAGGATAAAACTTACACCAACTAACACACATACACACACACACCCACATATATATATATATATATATATATATATATATATATATATATATATATATATATATATATATATATATATATATATATATATATATATAAAGTCGTAACGTAAATTAAGTACCTATGTGAGAAAATCTATTTATGTTCTAAAGAGAAGATGTTCCTGTATTTTCAAAAGCAAACTGTAATTTTCCTCCACTGAGGGGCGTTCTAATCATCCAAGTCTATTCAAAGCTGCACTAGCTGTAACTAGAGTTTTTTCTATCAGATAACCAATAAAGTATTCAATGAAAATTGTTAAAATTGTATTATTAGATGTTTTAAATATTAATTTGAGGGGTCGATTGTATCCAGAAGTAGTACAGTAACAGGTTTAAATCGTGGTTATGTGGGATCGCTTATTATTGGGTGCGGACCCAAAAATCAAATTGCTTAAATTTAGTGTACCACATTATGTGTATAGATATACAAATAATTTTTACGGGTGATTGATACTGCTCAGTCATGTTATCTAACAAAAGGATTTCAAAAAAAAAAAACCGTTTCATTTGCAGCTTTAAAATTTACTAAGCTTATACAATCTCTTCAGATCTACAGAAAGCTTTCAACTTCACAGTACATAGAATGAAGCCACACATGTGGAATCAGTTGTCCCAAAAGTTGAGAAACAAGGAGATGACAGTTCCAAAAGAAAAAGATAAGATGGGCGGCTTAATGAGTATCATCTGCGCATGGGCTAATACGAAGAAGCTCCAATTATCTCTCCCCCTTTTCAGAAAAGCATTGTCACAGGCGGATTTACTCGACATTGTGGATTCCTTGGAAGGGCGGTTTGGTTGTTTAGGTAAGTTACTACACAACCAGCGAGACTACAGAGATTCAGTGAGGCAGCACCATGTTTTTTTATGTCTCGTTCAAGATTCTTTGTTACGAACTACGTAAAACAAAATACTAGCGCACAAGTACAGTGATACTTTTTACTTCACTGTGAACACAAATCAATATCACTGTTGGGTGAGACAATGAAGATTATTATTAATTGTGTTCATAGTGAGATCAAATGTGAGGTGCGTGTGAGCTATCAATGACAATGTCTGACATTTTGTTTTTGTAATTTGTAACAATGAATAGCGCCAATGACATTATAGCACAGCTATACAATTTTTGTTTATGTTTATCCAGTTGCCTATCCAGCCCTGCTTCTACCGTTACCATATATATCATCATTTGGCTGTTGCTATGGGCATGGTCTTATTGCTAGGCATATTTGTATTCACCGTTTGGCTGTTTATCCACTTGCCTATCCATCCATGTTGTTATATTGGTGATATACATCATCATTTGGCTGTTGCTATGGGCGTTGTCTTGTTGCTAGGCGTATTTGCATACGTTTTTTTGAATGTGTATTCACTTGTCTATTAATTCTTGTTATCTTTGCAATAATCACCACCATCTATTGGTTGCTATGGGCGTGGCGTTGTTGCTAGGCGTGTTTGCACACATTTTTTGAATGCCCTTTCTTATTACTACAGTTTGCCATAGACGCTGAACACTTTGCTGGGGACAGATAAGTTTTTTGTATGGGCTAAATTGTGTAGCGTAAAAACGATTGTGGAGATTAAAAAATGCCAACCACATTCCTTATTTTCTGTAGCTTATGGTCTGCGAGCAAAAAGAACAATGACTGTTTAGTTTGTTCTTTACTGCTGTTTATGAACTTTTGGAAGTTAAGCGGCCATGGAATCCAGGATGAATTATTTATTAAATAAATGCGCTTCTTTTAATGTCCTACCGCCGACGTTTAAAGACTGATGAGAAGAAGAAAGATTATCAAATGTATGCCAAAGTCAAGTGAAAAGACGATTACTGAATAAGTGTACTTGAAACTGTGATCTATCAAGGCTAGTGTAGCATTAGGTATGAATTATCTCGATGTAACCAATCTCATGTCGCCGACATCGGGCATTGTTGGTATAGGCTGTGTACATCAAACTAGTTAACTAAACTGATGTAGGCTTGTTGTTTAACTCATCAGGGGACATTACGTTTTTGACACAGAGCTAGACATATTTCAACTTAACAATAACAGTGACACAATAAACACAGCAGGATCCTATATGTAATTGTTTCTTTTGCATTAGACATTGTCTGAGGGTAAACAATAACAGTGACACAATAAACACAGCAGGATCCTATATGTAATTGTTTCTTTTGCATTAGACATTGTCTGAGGGTATCTATGAAATACAACGTTACATGGGTGACGCACCAAGCCTACATTATCTTTAGCTGTAAGTTAGATTAGTACATACTTTAAGTAGTCAACTTAATTTGTCAGCTACAGTCCGTTTCAATTTACCGTTCACCGGCTCTGTTTGATACAATCTCCCAGAAAGCAATGCGAAACTGCACAAGCTACACTTTGTGATAGCAAAATGGAACTGACACCGTGTGTGTTGTCTAAATGAAATGAACAAACGTGCCACCATGCAGAAATCAAAGGTTGAAGTCAAAACATTGGCGCCCACGTCCCTGCATCTAGAAAATAGACAAAATGTAGCAAGAACTTGTGTATTGCTATCATAATGTGTAAAATGTGCTGTTTATTTCTTTTTGGTTTCTGTGTACTTGTATTAAAACAGAACAGGCGAATGGTAACTTGAAACGAGCTGTTTATTTCTCAGAAGAACGTGTTTTTTCCTAAAATATCCGGTCATGTTAGAAAGTTATGGTTTATTTGAAGAGTTTAAGTATAATTGCACTTCAGCGACCACAAGGAGAACAATTCGCAAACAAGTCAATTGAAAATTAGCGTCAATATGATAATAATGAATGCAATCTCAAAGAGTTTGTTCTGACCACTTTGACTGTAATTTTAAGCATACGCTATGTTTATTCGCATTAGCAGATTCATTTTCAAAACTTGGTATTATAAAAGTGTGAGACGAAGGAAATGACCGTTATAGGGTCAACTCCCAAAGAGGGCGCTAGTTGTACGAAAAGGTGAACTTTTAGATGATGTTGTTGTTTTTCAATAAACAACGGCAATAATACAGTTGAATTACAAATATGAATTGAACAGCAATTCGAAATGGCTTATGATATCAGGCATAGAGGTTTGGTTGCATTGTTACAAAAATGATGATGGAACCGATAGTGTTCATCTGCTTTTGAAGCCGTATATTTCTCTATTACTATATTAAAGGTGGTGGTGCATATAAATACTGTACTCATGATATTCCAGTTGAATTTTCATTTCTGTCTTTTCAAAATTTGAGTATGGCCCATTTCAAATTACCGTTCTGCTCCTCTGTTTGGTACAACCACGCAAAAACCAAAAGGAGACAGTGCTTGCTACATATTATGTGTAGCATAATTGAATGGATGCAGTTTCTCGGGACGTTTTGTCTAAATGAACTAATGTCCGGCATGAAAACATTGGCGCCCGTGTGTCTTCATCTAGTTGCAGTTTGTTGGAATGGTTTATTTCATTGAGATAAAATGTAATTTCGATCCTGCTATCTTAGTGAGAGTGTAGAACATGCAGTTACTTACTAGTAGTGGTTTCTGGTGATTGTATCTACAGAACCATGGAACGGTAACTTGAAACTGGCCAAAATTAACGTTACCATTAGCATTTTGTGTGTTACTTGAAATATGTTCGTGCTCTTTTTTAATAAGCCTGTTTTCAACAGTGGATTAAGATAACTATGATTTACAAAGATTTTAGCGCACAAGCAGTTCAATTTACAAAACATTGGACTTCTGATTTGTCTTGGTCGACGATCTTTATCAGGATAACAAATTCTATAGTCACTACTGACCACTAGCTATAAGTGTGTGTGTGAAATGTAATGTAACAGGAGTCTAAACACTCGTACTTAAGGTGGCCATCACCAGTCTCCATGGCAACACAAATACGTGACAAAACTAAAAAAAGAGTTGATATAAGTGAATGATATAAAAGTAAACTGTTTCCTATGTACTCAGTAAGGTATTTAACTCCTGCATAGATTCTGTGTAACAATATATAACCAGGAGCAAACATAATACATGTAATTTCAAGAAAGTATACTGCTGGCATTCTTTGTGAGATTATAATGCAGAATTGTACCCATTCATCCATACTATATACATTGTAATAATTGTGACTGTATATTTAGCATAGTTAAAGGTATTATAATTCTTCAAGATCAAGATCCGTTGTCTCATTGTGTAATTATTTCAATGCTGTGATGGTATAGTTTGATATACTTACAGTACAACGAATGAACAGTTTGTCATCTGGGTTTCAAATAAATATAACCATCAAATATTGCAAAATGAGTCCAAAGGATTTTTATTTCAATATTTAGTCCAAAGTAACTGTTCATCCTAATTTCTATATCCCAATCACTTTTTCTTGCAGAAACTAATTTTAACAACACATTCAAGAACCAAAGTACTAAGTTGGTCAATCGATGTTTTAATTTACACGCTTTCACTAATTTTACCATGCAAATGTCTCAGTGGTGAGCCTTTAGCGCCGAAAAGTAAAAATACCTCTTGCGCAAAACACACTTCAAAATTGATATAACTCTTTTTTTTCAAAACACTTTATTTATATATACACCCATTTGTACACCTTCACTAACTTCACTTTACTTTTAATAACAGTAAATTCCTAACTTATCCATAACTTAATTCTAACTAACAGTAAATTCTCAACATAACCATAACATTAATCTTAAAATAGCAGTAAATTCCCAACTTAAACCATAACATTAAACTAAATGACAGTAAAATCCTATCGTAAGGATACCTTTATATTATTAACAGTAAAGTCGCAGCTTAACCATAACTTTAATCATAACAACAGTAATGTGTCATCCTATTGTTAAACCGTCACTATTACTTGTTATTTGCCTTCAAGGTCCATCATCACCCTTTTCTCATTTCCTAAAATATAAAATACACATAAGTATTACAAACTCATTCACTACACTACACTACACACAGCAGTATACACTACATACCACTACACTACACTACACACCACATTACACTACACTACACACCACTACATTACACTGCACACTAGACTACACTCACACTACACTACACACCGCTACACTACGCTACGCTACACTATACTGCACTACACAACACACTATTTCAGACCATCTTTCCGTATAGAAAATATCAGAGAGTACACTTCAACATCTTCACATCAGCAGATATCACTCATATCAACACGATCATCACTTGACATTTGCCCATCTCAAAAACATACCTTATTTTTAGCACGGCATTGTCATTGGATATATACTTCACTTTCATTGGCAATGCGTCCAATATCTCTTCCAGAGTCCCCAATGTCATTAAACTAGTACATTCCATATACTTTCCATCTATAACAACACATAAATTGTTTCTAAAAACACAAAGAAAACGAAAATATCAGACATTTTTTTGAAAAACATGTTTGCTATCTACAACATTCTCTCCATAAAACAATTCAACTGCACTGTACATAAAATGGTCATATATACACTCAAGCACATAAAAGTAACACAGTTTTATCAATACTCTTTGACATCTACAAAGAAATACGTGCTAGTGTTCACTAACTCCTTTTGATACCACCACGCAGAAATCAATAAGAACTGCCAATTCTACGTATACGCTTTAAAGATAGCAGGGTCGAAATTCTTGCAACATTCATGTAAATGAAATAAACCATCAAAATGTCACCGACAAAATGTAGCAATGAACTGTATTCATTCAATCTTACTATCTTAAAGTGTAGTATGAATAGTTCTTTAATGTTTTTTACATGGTTGTAACACGCAGATTCGGTGAACACTAACATGAAACATTCCGTGTAAGCACAGAACACCAAATACGACTACTTTACAATCTTCTTCCACGACATTGCAAAAGAAGCTATTTAAAGTTGTCATATAACATCAATGTACAACAGCATATGCAAAGTCCTTGTTTGTAACTCAATACATTGTAAAGAACTAAACAATGCGTAAAACGTTTGTTATTATACGTACAATAATAAACATTTCACAACATTTATTTAATTTTTGTGCAATTGATTGAGTTTCAAACAAGGACTTGGCATATGCTGTTTTACGTTGATTTTTCAAGTAGGAAGCCATGATAAAATTATTTTATAAATTAAAAATTAAAAATGAATACCCAATCCTCGTTCATATGGCCACTTTAATATCAATAAGGAAAACTCAAACTTATCAAATTTATTTACAAGTAAAACGACACAATACTTACAAGTCTTCATAATCAATCCCCTCAAGGTTACCAATTAACTCTTTCTCTTCATCTAACACCTACAAATACAGAAAACACATAATTACGTCATGCTAAACCAAACATCAAAAAATACCGAGTACAAGGCTCGGCACCTAAAATGAAGCATAATCAAGTGCTGAAAAGGACATTTTATACAGCAAAATAAAAATCCTCCCTGACACCAAACTCGACTATCACCTGGAGCAACACGTTGCTTGCGAATGGATGGGTAGAAAATTAAAATGAATACAAATATCTGTCAAATTAGCAAATCAAATCGCTTGTATGTTTCAACCATCACTTTATCAATACTCTTACCTCAACTTTAGTACTCTGCACACCGTTTACAGTGTTCGCACCCCTATCTCGACCAATCACAACTGGACCCATTCGTATCTTTCTTCCCTTTTCTACAAATGTATCACACTGGCCACCCCATAGGTTTACTCGCACCTTCAATTCTCCATCAGTTAGACACACAAATTTCCTTCTTGTGTGGTTTAAACTGCTGAAAAACTCCTCGGACACCTGTAATAGTTTTACACAAATTAAGAACAATGCAAATTACCAAAAGAGACAAAACTGCACATAGTGCAAATACTAAACTACACTTGCCTAACCATTCCTGTTGTTATCTTGGCGATATGCATCATCATTTATAGCAGTTACTATGTGCATGGTCTGGTTGCTAGGCATAGTTGCATACAGTTTTTGAATGTTTATTCACTTGTCGTATCTAAATAGAGTACTCTTTTCTAAACCAATATTAAGACTCTCCAGCAAACAAAGGTAGTGTGATTAACTTTTACGTTATGGAGGGTCATTTTATGATTTCACATCACATAAATTACATTGCTAAGAAACACCAAATTGAAACTCGTTTTCACCTCTATTGTTCTGTCAGTGATGCACTGTTGCACCATGGATCTTAACAGACATGATTATGGATTAGATGAACACTGAATATTCATGACTCCTAAGTGCGTATTTTCTTCAGATAAAGTCATAAATATGCATTGTTCATCTAATAAATATCCATGTTTTCTAGAGCCAATTAAACAACGGTTGCCAAAAAAACAAAAGAGGTGAAAAAGATATTCAATTTGGTGTTTCCTTAGCAATCGAGTGAAATATGTCATGTGAAATAATGAAATGACTTGAAGAACAAAAACCTTATGAAAATACTGTTATTTCATGGAGTGGTGTTCCTCTTTAATAATTTACTTCTCTTACAAAAAAAGACAATTCTACTTACTTCATCGACGGTTCCAACTAAATATAGTCTTTTTTTGTTAGGCAAGACAGAAACATCTCCCAGCAAAACTTCCCTGGGATTCAAAAACTGATATTCAATGTCATCATTTACACTGAAGGCACGTTTACCCATTGCTATGACCTGAAAAAACAACAACACAGAATTACTTAAATAACCATAAGTTTAGAACTAGACAGCACAAGTTTATGCAAACACAAACAACATCACCAACATACAAAATCCACAAACCTCACATCTATTTTCAAATTGGTAGCTCGAGTATGAACAATGTATTAAAGTATAAACAATACTAATATTTCACTATCACATGTCAAAAAAATAACACTTAACATAATTTAAACATAAAATCATCAAATGCATAAATTGACGTCACAACTCATATGTACACGTACAGAATATACTATACATGCAAGGAAAGACAAGACTCCGTGGAATATCATTCATCTCTCGAGCTCCTCTATAGTTATATAATCATACCAAGACAAGTTACCTTTATCTACATGTAAAACTACCACGTGCAACCAATCTCTCATATTATTGCAAAGAAAACCCACCTTACTCGTTTCTTTCACTCCTATGGAGCCATCCTTTGAGGACGTAAAACCTCTTAATTCCAAAAATGTTCCAGGAACAAACTTTTTTATAGTTTTGCTGTCACTTTTAAACACCTCAACATCAATTAGATCGCTTTTCTGATCCATACCATGTACGATGTACATTTTACCATTCACTGTGATTCTCAATTCAGGATCTTCTAAAATCTTAAGTCTTAAAGCTATTCCGCCTTCAGCCATCTGGGCAAAAAATTACATATAATTCCTAAACATGTTTTACTTTCACCACAGAAAGAAGAACAACTGTAAATCAAAACTAAGGGACCAGTCAGTTTCTTCGGCCTGTGGGGTGGGGGCGGTGGATTTGTAGGGGGCCACTCTGTTTTTACCTTCTGTAAGGAAGGTTTTATAATAGGGATGAAGTCTCTGTGTCTATCTGTCTGTCTGTCTGTCTGTCTGTCTGTCTGTCTGTCTGTGTGTGTGTCTGCATCACAATTTCTGGAAAAAAACGGCTATATCAATTCAAACGAAACTTGATAGACATGTTCCGTAGGGTAATGACAAGAACTGATTAGGTTTTGAAAACATCCCACGAATATTAATGAGCAATTTACGTAGTTAATGGTTTTCGGTAAGGGAGCAATCAGCCGGCGGCGACGGTAAATCGGTAATTTGGGACTCAAAGAAGGTGGGGAGTCATCATATTTGCAAAGTGAATAAAGAGGAGGGTCACCTTATTTTCAACCACTTAACAAAATCATGAACCACCATCCCGTACTTTGAAACTTATTGAAACCCCTAGGTTTACAATTATATTAACTCTATTTCTAATATTGTACTTTAATCTATAATGGTAATAGTTCACTCAATCTAAGAGATATCCTAGAACTTTTTGTTACTAAACCATGAATATTTTACATGTCCATGAACAGACAATCATACTTCTCATAGGGTTCCTGTCTAAAGAGCTTTATACATGTGAAGCAATGGATTTGGGACAGCAATTTACCAGATACACTTAAATTTACTGTAAATGTAAGAAGTAAAATTAACTATGCAGTGTGCTGTATTGTGCTTTGAGAATCTAGAGTGTCTTTTGCAAGCACAAGAAGAATATTTCTTGTCAACAGATGTCGGGGGGGGGGGCGTAGTGTGTTTTATTATTTGTCAGAGGTGGGGGTTGGACTGTTTTGTGGATGAATCACAGGGAGGGTCACTATTTTTAAGTACAACACGAACAAGAAGTCACCGGCCCACCCCCGGCAGTCAAAAACTGATCGCTCCCTAATGTACGTCGCCCATCACACATGTCGCATACATGTGTGCCAAGGAAATTAAAGGCTTCCCTCAGCTGGTTAGTCGTGCAAATGTCGAGGTGAGCACATCGCAAGCCGTTCGTGACAACCTTGTCAGTGATATTCAAAGCATTGGGTACGTAATGGTACAGCTTTGCATGTTTTGATGATGACTTTTATTTCAACTAAAATGTTAGATGAAGACTATTACGTTAGAACGCTAAAAATCGCTGGCCATTTTCGGCACTCATCGGAGCTGGGGAGAAGTTCAAATATAAGTACCTCGCTCGCCATGTGAGGCACGCCATTTTGATCTCTCAAGATCAAATCATATACATTTGCAATAGACTACTTTTAATTTATTGCAATAGGATGCGTTGCCATACGAATGTACTATAAGTAATAAATGTCATATAAAATCAAAGTTCATTATTTTCCAAGCTTGGTTGTTCTTTTACTTGACAGATAACAGTAATGTTACATGTGATAAAGAAGAAGAAGAACAGCTGAGTTGTTGTTTAGTCTACTCCATATCTGAAATCATGAACTCTTATTCATAACTGGTAAAATGCGTTTAAATTTGGTTTAATACTTTTTATGTACAATACTTAATTTTTTTTCATCTTTCATCTTCAAATGAGTATACTGCAAATCTGATGCACTCTCAACCATCATCATTGAATCTCCTTTCATATGTAACTACACGGCCAACTTTCAATGTACATTATTTTTCTACATTGTCACTAATCTTTGGCAAACAATACCATATCAACCAAAAATTTGTTTTAACTGAATAACTGATAAATCTGATAACGCCATTTACTATCTTTGAAAACTGAATTTCCATAACTTTATGTAATTACACAGATAGGTCATTGTGCTCTAAAGGTTCAATGGCCATTTAATAAATCAAAATAAACATACATACATACATACATACATACATACATACATACATACATACATACATACATACATACATACATACATACATACATTCAAAATGATGCACACACATACACAATTTAGTTTGATTAGAAATTGGTTGGATGTCAAATTCTTACAACTTTCATATAATTATTCCAACTTTTATAGAAATAAACAAAGAGTAACAATCCAAGATGCTTTGTTTGAATCCATGATCTCAATATCTAACACTTTTTTCTTTTCTTTTTTTTGGGTATGTCATGGATTCGCCTTGACTAACTGAAGATATCCAGGTGGGGAGGAAAGCAATTGTAACAGACGTTCATACATTCAAACCAACACTTACATCCTTACTGATACAACAGACATTAAAACACATTACAGTCATCAACTTTACCAACAAACACTAATATCAGAGTTAATACACTTGTGCAACACTCACTCATATACTCACTAACCCTTCAAACAAACACTAACATATTTACTCCAGAAGGAGAAATCCCACTGATGGGAATTAGTTGAGTCTATTGTAAGCAATAGAATTAACTGGTCAGATTTAATCAACTGGCAAAAAACCGGCTAAGGCAGAAAATCAAAGGCAAAAACCATGGCAAGCAGTATAAATAATGTCACTTCAAGTAATCAGAAAAGACAGTATCAGACTACTTACAGAAATGAAGAAACAATAACAGATACCAAAATGCACCAATTATGAATATACAGAAAAGAAAAAATATATGACAATGAAACAAAAAAAAGAGACAATGAATTGTACAGGCAAACCCAAAAACAAAGGAATGCCACAGCAAATATGCAACAAGGGAAAGAAACACAATACAGAGAATGTGAAAAAACAAAGCGATTCTGATGCAAAAACTATACGACGACTAAACAAAGAATACAGAGAAAATGAAAAATAAAAGAATGCCACAGCAATGGCACAAAAAAGACAAATCGAAGAATACAGATAAATTGAAAAACAAAAGAATGCTACGGGAATGGCACAAAAAAGACGAAACAAAGAATACAAAGAAAGTGAAAAACATAAGAATGCTATTTATTTATTTATTTATTTATTCATTTAATTGTATTTATTGTCACTGCAAACATAACATAATTAATAACAATACAAAGTAACTATCACTAATAAGAAAATGCTCTCCTACATGGTGTGACAACCATAGAAATAGTTCACTTTGAACTACTCCATGGTCCTGACAAATATGGGAAGTAACTAAATACAAACGGTACATATAAATAACAAATAAATAAACATATACACATTTCAAATTTCTTATACTTTGGCATACCTTTTTGCCAGTTCAGGGGTATATCATGTACTAATAGCCTACTATAACGAGGTTGTTGCATTCCAGCAATTATTATGTGTAGGAACAAACAACTTATTATCACCCTTACGGAAGGCATTCAGTTTAAATCTGGTTGAAATTGGCAGTAGTGGGGTCATGCTGTTTTGAAAATTGTGGATGGGGGGGAGGGGGGGTCATTGTGTTTTGGAATGTGATGGAAGAAAAAAATCCTTTTCTACAATGGCATATAGCTTTGTCTGAAATGTGGTACATGTAAATATTTGTTCTTGTCCCTGTTTCTTACCTAAATTCTTTAATATTACTTATTTAGTTCAAACATAACTACATATACATATACATATACATGTAGTACCTAGCTACCACACTAGTTACAGAACATGTTATGTAAATGCTTGGCTGTTTCACAATCAATGCTTCATTTATATTGCACTTTGGGGCAAAAGTGAACTTCAAGGTTTCGCAATGGTATTCTTTATAGATAGTTTATAAAAGAAGTTAATCTAAATTGTTCTACTCGTCAGTATGAACTTGTCAGAAGGGATTAATACACTTTCTATTTTGGACGCTACATGTTATTGACACTACAAATCACCACATCTCATTAGATTCCAGTTTCTATTATACACTAGGTATGACCACCTAAAGTTCTCTAACATACCGGTGACTTCACTATACATGCAATATTAATGCCCCTATACCAAGTGTTACGGGCCCATTTATGTGTGACATGGGAAACTCGTTTTAAAACTTATATTTACTGCAGATCAGCCAGGGGGAAAACCCCAAGGACACCCTCACCCCATAGGTCACCCATGCATTCAACCAACAATCAGATGCACCAGCAACCTTTTTACTGTCATAATGGTATTAAACTTTTCTTAAATATATTTTCACCCTATTCTAATTTGATATGATATTGTCTTTTAAAGATGTGACATGTTTGCCAAGATAGTCTAAAATTGCCTTAAACTCCAAATCTCCCCTACCAATGATACTACCATTAGATGTGCTGACCTTTACTACATGCATAATAATGATGCTAGTTAACTTTTTAAGAACATATTTCAACCCTATGTAAGTTATAATAGAATAGTTTCTGATACTTGATGGTGCTGTCTTCCCCTCTTACTACCAAGATGCTATCAAAGTATATTTCAAAAGTATTTCAACCCTATGTAGTTGCTTTTTACATGTTGGTGCTGTCTTGTAAAGCTTGGAAATTATTGTCTGAAAGGGTCTGAATAGTCTCAAAATTGACTTTTCAGAGTAAAAAAGCTCCAGGGCTTCTAGGGGGAGACCCCCTAGAACCCCCATAAGAGATGTACATATTTCTTTCTCAAGCTTTCCCCCTACCTTTCACTGTCAGATGCTATTAAACTCCTTTTGGAATATATTACACTGTGCAGTAAATTATTATAATTATGGTAGTTATAGTGCTAACCCGGGATCTTATAAAGTAGTTACAAGACAGTCAAGCAGTCCATAATGAGTCACGATCAAAAGTGATAGGGGGGTCAGCCTGTTTTTGGTTTTACAGATAGGGGGGGGGGGGGGGTCAGTGACTTTTTGTCGGTCCGATTTAAGAATCCACCGCCCCCCCCCCCCGGCTGGAGAAACTGACCGGTCCCTCAAGCCACAATTTTTGCAGCTACGGTTGATCCTTGTTCTCTCTGTACGTTAACACTTCAGACTGCCAATGCTGTCCACACTGCCAAATTATGACGATTCTTTAAGAAATTCGCCTTCTACCAACGTCGTAATCTATGGGCCTCTTTATGGTACCGTCCGTAACGTTCATATTTCATTTTTTCAACAGAAATAGAAATGTGTGCTCTGGCTTGCGAGAATGCGGTCTATCCGCTTTGCATCGTCGCATCACATGTTCGTCTGCTCACTTTCAAAACTTCAATCAAATCACTACATCCTTTCTTACTTGAATTGTCTGTGCTACATCACAAATCCAAATCCTCTACTACAGCGTGCAATTACTAATTATCGCAAGGATAAGCTTGTGTGTTTACGCACTATATGTAGTGACTGAAAATACAAAATATGATCCCATTTTTCGGAATGTTAATTTAAAACATAATCCTATGGACCATATTAGACTGATCGGTAGACGCAAAGTTGTAAATAGCGCCCTCTTGCAACCAAGATTAAACCAAGTTTTAATGCTTAATCTACAGTATACAGAAAATAATTATTTGGACCAAATTGGTCACACTCTATATATCAATCTGTCTGTCTGTCTGTCTGTCTGTCTGTCTGTCTGTCTGTCTGTCTGTCTGTCTATCTGTTTTTTTCTGTCCGTCCGTTCGTCCGTCCGTCCTTCTGGTTGGCTGGCTCTCTATCTATCTATCTATCTATCTATCTATCTATCTATCTATCTATCTATCTATCTATCTATCTATCTATCTATCTATCTATCTATCTATCTATCTATCTATCTATCTATCTATCGATCGATCGATCGGCCGGCCGGCCGGCCGGCCGGCCGGCCGGTCTGTCTGTCTATCTGTCTGCCTACGTGTCTGTCTGTCTGTCTGCCTCTCTATCTGTCTGTCTGTCTGTCTGTCTGTCTGTCTGTCTGTCTGTCTGTCTGTCTGTCTGTCTGTCTGTCTGTCTGTCTGTCTATCTATCTATCTATCTATCTATCTATCTATCTATCGATCTACCTATCTATCTATCTATCTATCTATCTATCTATCTATCTATCTATCGATCGATCGATCTATCGATCTATATATCTATCTATCTATCTATCTATCTATCTATCTATCTATCTATCTATCTATCTATCTATCTATCTATCGATCTACCTACCTACCAACCTACCTACCTACATACCTTCCTATCTCTCTGTCTGTCTACCTGTCTATCTATATATCTATCTATCTGTATATATCTATATAGCTATCTATCCATCTATATATCTAGCTACCTGGCTATCTATCTATCTACCTACCTACCTGCCTATCTACCTATCTACGTACCTATCTTTCTATCTGTCTCTCTACCACTTTTCTGCTGTCCAATAACAACGCGCACTCACATGATACACACATACACATACTTATATGTCACCTATCACCAATCTCGCATTCTGATTGGTCGAGAGCCCTGCAGATAGACAGGCGTATTTTTGCTTGTTGTATCACGTGATCACTGGACGTCCCCTTGTAAACAAACCGAGCAGACAACTAGAAATACAGCTATAACCAACATTTCCAAATGCCAAATTTATTGTCAACCGTATGAAATATCACCGTTGTATACATTGTAACAAGTCTTTGAACTGTATGTTTTGTGTCAGAGGGAAACTGTCAAAAATTCCATGCAGAACGGCGATAGTCCAGATACGGCGAACGCACGGTCGTCACGCGATCGTGAACATGAATTCCTAAATTTATGAAGGATATCAAAATTACCACCACAGACAGTGCAATTTTTGCTTAACTAGAACAACAAAGTATATCACGAACATTTCTGTACATTTAATGGAATACAGTACGCAAAACAAAGACGCACTCATTTTTCTGCAGAAGGTTATAAGTTTGAATATATCTTTGAGTGATATGCAAATAGTAAACATTACGTCATACTACTGAGCAAACGCGCACTCTGATTGGATAATAAAGTTAAGGCTGAGATGTAAACAACCGCACTGCAGTCATTAGAGAAGTACGTGATACTACGCCCAACAGTATAACGCGGAAGTGATTTTGTTTTAAAATAAAACAGCATTTGTAGACATTCAAAAATTGAATTTCGTAGTCGCAGGTGACGTATAAGTATGTTATTTGCCAAATACGGTTCCACATCTTGCTGCTCGAGGTAATTTTTCCGGTATAACGGCTCGCCTCCGGCTCTCCGTTATTACCGGAAAAATTACCTCTTGCAGCAAGATATGGAACGGTATTTGGCAAATAACATGTACACATATACGCACGCAATGAATACAAACTTTGTAGTGTGCGTACTGCCGTGGTAGAACATATAAGAATAGCTTACTTACAATCAGAGATTCAATCTTCTCACAGTTTGTCTTTCGAAAAACTCAAAATGGCCAAATTTTGCAGCAGTGAATGTGCGAATGTTCAGATTGGAAGCCAGCCACTTCAATGCACAAAGACCATATGGACACTGTGTAGTTGAATAGCTTTGTTTAAATTGCTGGGGGTCAACAAAACGAAAATCTCTTTAGTTGATCGCACAGGTCCAGAGGAGACTGGAAGGGTGCAGAGCATGATGGGTAAAAATAACCGTGAAAGCTCATTACGCAGTGAGCCTCCATTGTATTGTGTATTCATATTATTCCTTTGAAATATTATAAAAGATATTCTCCAGGTACTGAATATATCACCTTTATTTTATACTACATTGTCCTTTATTCTGTTTTATTTTAGAATTTCGATGAAATAACGTAATCAAATGTAACAGCGGAGAACACGTCTATTCATGTTGTTCCCTTGAATTGACATGTAACTCCAACCAAATAGCTATATTAGTAGAAATGTAGACAATGCATACGACATAATGGCGTGAGTGAGAGACTAGTAAGTTGTTTTGAATAAAAATGATTGGGTATATTCACTCGAATACATAACTTTGTATAGTAACGATTCAATTGATGCTATGCTATTGATAAAAAATATGTTTATATCAGATGTAAACTGAATGCCTTCAGTAAAGGCAAAACTTTAGATTGCTGTTCCTTCACGCCTTGTCGAAAGAAAAATTCTGCGCTACCAGACATGATATTGCATATCCATTAGTTACTACATCAATAAATAAAACGTTGCTTTGGAACTTATTGTCCATATCCTCTTCTGTAAAAGTTGAATTTGGTGTATTTTCAACACGCTGTAACTTTCACTAGAGTCCACCATTTTAGTTCACTATACGAAAAGTCATATTTGACCATGTCTTTCCACCGTGGTAAATCTTTAGCAGAGGATGTGTAAATGTGGTGAGTATGAGACGAAGTGACACCTTTGACTTAATTCACCCCCTGTGACCTCTCCCCTGGGACTGTGAAGTCAAAAGTCACTGTGTCACTTTGTCTCGTACTAGTTACCCCTTGACAGAGATGGCAGTTTGATATATATGTGGGTCACAGGTAGGGTAAAGGTTGGGTAAACTTGACTTTTTGTATAGTAAACCTCAACTGCATCTCTTCTTTCATGCCAGTAAAATCAATTCAATACTAGACAATAATTTTGAAAAAGAATTGTACATATCGACATATATCACGGCATGAAAACACGATTACCATGTTGCATCACACTCGTAATGGTCATTTTAAAAAATAGTGATCGTCTGAACGAAAGACTGACGACGCAAATGGTAATAAAACGGATAAAAGCATGACCTAGGTCATCAGCGTATGCTCTATTGCGAAACGGTCACATGGGTGTCACGTGAGACCCTTCCGGCCTCCTCCGCATGGCACAGGTATAAAGAAGTAGTCACAAGATACAACTGAAGCGAAAGTGTTAGTGGTTATTTATATATTTGAGTGGGTGGATAGATTGTGCCCTTAGGGAACAGTCGTTACTACGGTTCAGTTGGGTGGGGGTGGGGGTGGAATCTGAGGGGCCACTCAAAAACTGCAGAGCTATAAGGAGAACTGTTGAATGTAAGTGAGAAGGGCGGCTATTCATGTATTTCGCAAACACACCGAAGTAAAGACCACACTTATATACATATAGGGGAAGTTGAAAACGCCTTTCGGTCAAAACTTTGCAAACTTTCCTGCAGCCTCACCACAATAATATATATTTCATTATCTATCATAATGTATGAGGTAGGTGACAGCCATGAAGATGTGTGTCTCTTTCCACTATAGTGTAGCTTACAATTACGTGTATAGTTTGATATTCTATGTCTCTAAATGTCCACTAAGCAGTTTCGTTTGAACAGTTACTAGTGACGTTTCCCTCAGACTTTGCTGATTAGCTGCCTCTGTAGGTCAATCCATAATGCGAATCAGCACTTATATCCAGTCACGTGACCTAAACGGTAATCGGAACAGGTACTATTCTTTGCGGTTCATTCCATTATGTTCGTATGTGTTGACTTTTTTTTATCTTACGTGTTAGTCTATTCATGCCATATCTTGTCAAGTCTGATTATTTTGTAATCGGCGAAGGAGTGGTTTGCTGAGTTGAAAAGGTTTGGTACCGGCTCAGTTTTGTTTTTATTCCTTAACATTGATGTGGTTCTGCATGCGGGTGTAGATAGTATCTCCCGTTTTTCCAACAGTACTTTCTCATTTTTCACAGTATATATAAACTGCATTTGTTGTTTTGCAGTTATAGTGAGATATATATATATATATATATATATATATATATATATATATATATATATATATATATATATATATATATATATATATATAACTCGGTGAATATCAATCTGCTAAGACAGTGCTCTATACCTCAGTGGCAGAGCGTAATAGTAAATATATATATATATATATATATATATATATATATATATATATATATATATATATATATATATATATATATATATATAGTGTCTATTGACAGGTGCATGTCACTGAAACATCCTATTGCTGAGACCACTTCTCAGGGCACAGGTTGTTCATTACTTAAAGTCTGTGTAAAGGAGGGAGTTACTTAAATATCTCAAGCTAGGCAAGTTACTGAACATATTTGTTTTTTCATGAGAATTCCTCCAAGCACCACCACCCCAGGCTGTCAAAATGACGGCATCCTTAAAATGGGGCGAGGGAAGGGGTGTTTATGCAAGTTTTCATGTAAGGCCTTTTACCAAAATCTAGCTATTTCTTGCATATTACAGTGTGACCTTTTTCTTGTAATCGTCTGCAAATGTGACATAGAACGAACGACATTACGCATAAAAAATACTTTAGTGCATCTTTCACTTTTTACTTAATGATGGCCATCCATATTTATGAAAAGTTCATAATTCATGTATTGGCTCTGGAAACATAGGCACACTAGGTACACACGTAATTCAAGTGTCTAACCCTGTATTATCGGGTGGCCCCTCCCTTTCACGTAATTCAAGTGTCTAACCATGTATTATCAAGTTCTCCTCTCATTCACAAAATTCAAGTGTCTAGCCCTGTATTATGAGGTGTCCACTCACATTCAAGTAATTCAAATGTCTAACCCTGTATTATCAGGTGCCCCCTCTCTTTCACGTAAGTCAAGTGTCTAACCCTGTATTATCAAGTTCTTCTCTCATTCACAAAATTCAAGTGTCTAGCCATGTATTATGAGGTGTCCCCTCACATTCATGTAATTCAAATGTCTAACCCTATATTATCAGGTGTCTCCTCTTTTTCATGTAATTCAAGTCTAACATTGTATTATTAGGTGTCTTCTCTCATTTACATAATTCAAGTGTCTAACCCTGTATTATCAGGTTCTCCTCTTGTTCACGTAATTCATGCATCTAACCCTGTATTATCATGTGTCTCCTCTAATTCACATAATTCAAGTATCTAACCCTTATTATGAGGTGTCTACTTTCATTCACTTAATTCAAGTGTCTAACCCTGAAAATGTGTGTGAAGCATGAAAAAATAGGGGTGCGAAGAGGGGGGGCATGAAAATTCTGGAAGGGGGTACCATGAAATATTTTGCTCATAATTTAAAGCAAATGGCATTTAACATCAGGAACAGTCGTTTACCGAGTACATGTGACAATTTCTTGTTGCTTCTCCACAGTAATTTCTAATGCATATATTCAGTGATGAGGTGGATGTGATTGCCATGCGAATGTGTTTGTGTAATATGCCTTAATATCAAAATTATTCACTTCATATACTTACCATATATAATTATGAGGCAATCAATAGCCGGGTGAGTGTGTGTGTCTGCCAAAATATCTCTGTATAAGTTAAAGTGTAGACAATATAGCCATACAGTTGACTGCAGATGTATTGAGATTGAAATTTGGGTATTGCAGACAATTTTAAAGTACTTTATGACTTTCAATAATGTGTATGGTTTGAAATTTTATGCCACTAAATGGCCTCCTACATGTCGTTATATTCAAAAAGCAAATATTTTCTCACTGTGGGGGGGGGGAATACGCCATCCCACACCCTCCCCACTAGCTATCATTGGAGTGGATGCTATTTCTGTACAAAATTAGGATTGAAAGAGAAAACTCTACTAGCATGTATGTCCAAGTACAGGTTACAGCCCAATGTGAGACTTTTTTTGGTTTTACAAATCTCACATCTATTTGCAAATAAATCTCTTATTGTTATGTATGAACGCTGAAGTCAATTGCCACTGCTATTCTAATGTAATGTGCCATGCAATTGTACATTTCCAGAATGCGGAAAGCTGGAAGTGGGAGGGGGTTCATTTCTTCAAGAAAACGGAGGGGGTTGCGAAAAGAAATTCGTCCAAAATATTTTTCCCCAACCCCTCCCCTGCTGTAAATTCTGGTCGCTCCCTTAGGCGACAGCCAGTGAAATGGTTCTACTCACAGCTTCAACTCGTTGAAGCAGCCTTTTCTTCTCCGTACCAAATACTCGGTGTCTTGGAAACCAGCTAACGATTTTTTCCACTGTTCGCCAAATCAGGTACCAGATCACTTGGACTAAATATACGTGAAATAATTTACTACATGCACAAGTAAGACCTGGTTCAACGAACGCCGAGTTAATACCACTCGGTTGATTTTAATTCTTCAATCTTTCTGAATTTCCCAAACCAGCCCAAAATAGGCCCTCTTATGAATTTCAACAAGAACAAAAAATATATTTAGAGTATCAAAAAAACAACTTAAATTCTTCAAACTACATCACGTGGTATTTCATCTTCATCTATTTTAGGTTTACGACAATAGTAATATCTATTTAAGCCACATTGCTTAACTAAATCTAATTTCCTAAATGATAAGTAGAATCAGACTTAAATAAAACTGAGTATGTAATTACATATTATTCCCCAATATTTTTCTTCGTTCAGCCAAGGACAATATGAGTGACCTAAGGGGGCTTTGCTACGACTCCATAATGATAAAAATAAACATAAATGAGCATAATTGCTGTTTTCGAAATATGAGTCACAACGTTCAAAATTGCTATTACTCTCCCAGATTTCTTTTGATATTACTAGAGTTGGCATACTTATGTTATTCTCTAATAGTTATCTTCATTCAACCAGGAAAATGCTCGTGCCCTAAGGGGTTGTCAGTACTCGTCTATCAATACAATGTGACAAAGGCCCCTTAGGTAAGCTCGTATTTTCCATGGCTGAACGAAGAGAAATATTGGGGAATAGCATCTAATTATAACAGTGTTTATTTGTACAATCATGAAGTATATGCCAATTCTGCAATACTCCAAGTTCAGGAGTTTAGCAAAGAAAAGTATAAAATTGTCCAGAATTGCCGAAATAAGAGAAATACGGCTCTAAGACTGTTAACACAGTGCCCACGTAAACTGTGGAGCGAACTCGTTCCACCCTAAGACACATCTTGTTGAAAACCATAGTTTAGCATGCTGTTATTAGGAAAATAACTAAAATAAATCGAGAAAATTTAACAAAATCAACAATATTCTAAATAAAATGATCCCAAAATAGATTACCACAAAATCTAAAAGGGGATTTTTGACAAACATAAAATCGTAATAACAAACTTATAAAATTTCAAAAAAGGTGAAAAAATTATCCACGACTGTAAAATCTAGAAGTACAATGCTTATAAGACATTGGTGTCCGAGTGTTGTTAATTAGAGGGAGACAAGACATCATTATACACTCTTGGGGCACTGTAACTACATTTAAGACAATGTTGATAATACGTAGATACGAATGCCAGTAACCATGAGCACAAACAACACTAGTAAGTAATCCCTCAGACTACAGTCTGAAGTAATCCCATATCCACGTGCACCTGATCAAAGTTGGATGTACATTGTATCTTATCCAGCATCTAGGAGTGGATACGTCAGGTGTGGCGCCCATGGAATGTGTCGACTCTGAAAGGTCCTTGTCATAAGACTATCTGATGGTAAATTTAAGCTTTAAGTTCCTCAATTTAAGTAAAATACAAATAATCAACATAAATTTAGCAACCTAAAATATAAGATTTTCTAAAATCGCCGAAATGCCAGAGATACGGTATAGGGTCTTGACTGGTACCAGTATCGTCAGTTAATGAGTCAAATATGGTTTGAATCTTCGACTAGTTTTACACCTCTTTGCCCTGTCTGTGGAAGTTTTCAATTTTTAATTTCTTCCATTAGTCATAGGGATCGTGTCTTCTATGAAGACATGTTTCCTTCTAACTTAAGCTTACCAGTAACTTAAAACGGACTTAAATTTCCAAATCTGGTTCAAGGTTGTACTTTTCCATGTATCTGCTAAGAGGTGGGCTGTAACTTTGTTTTTCAATGATATCATATTCTTTTTTTGACACATATTCCAATAACTGTGTCAAATCCGTACTGCCTCTGCGATTTCGTATTAAAGCAAGCAACATATTGTATTCTTTGTATAGAGCCTTGTATTTGTTCTTCTTCTTAGCCAGACCTGTGGAATTCTGAATAATATCGATAACACCACTTGCAATTGGTACAATTGCTACAGCGATAGGAACTGCTGGAATGACAGCAGCCAAAGCTGTGCTTACGAATATCCCCTTTGCTATGTTCATGCATGTATTTATTCGTCCCATCAATCTGTAACTACACTTATAAGCTGCAACTGTTTTCCTTATGTGCGTTTGAATTTCTTTAATCATATCCTCCTCTACCACTTTCATATCTTCCGTCTTTTCCATTTCCTTCTTCTCTTCGTGCCCCTTCTCTTCCCCCTCTATCTGCTTCATCTTCATTTCTTCCTTTTGTACCTTTTGCTCTTCCATGTCCGATGTCCACCAACTCGAGTATATTATGGCCTGTGATTGAGTATAAAATCAAAGATAGAGTTAAAAATAAGATAGTGTACCCCCAACACTGTGAAATTTACAGCAACTATAGGAATTCTAAATGTCCACCAGCAATGCAAATTTAATACTTCTTTATTTATTTTTGATTTGAGGGCCGGTCACTTCCCGCAAACAGTTAACGACTATTTCAACACACCACCAAATACGTATCACACTCGGAATACAACGAGAGATAACTTTTACATTCCAAAAGTAAATCTTACTTTGACGCAACACAATTTTCAGTATGCAGCTGCAAAACATTGGAACTCCTTACCTGAAGAATTGAAAAAAATACAACCCAGGACTACTTTTAAATCTCAGTTAAAACAGTATTTGTTACAAAATTAATTCAGCTTTTTCTACCTTACATTGCATTTAATGCCAGTTATATTTTTTTTTTATGAGAACGCGTTTTGCTTTGTTTGTTTTTTGTTTGTTTTTGTTTTAATTTCAAATTTGTTTTTGTTTTTGCTTTGATTATTTTGTTTAATCAATTGTAATATGGGCCACAAACTTGACTAGTTTGTTTCAAACTATTTTTTGTGGTCCAGCCATAAACTCTGTATTCATCCATCAGTTTATGTGTAATATTTATTCCACTGTCTTTTTTACTTTCTCTCTTGTTATGTTGATATGATTTTGAGTTTGTGACAAATAAAATACTATATATAATGTTCTTTTGAACACTCGTGCGATTTTTTTCCGTGTGCAAAATCTGGTGATGACGTCATCATTTAAACATGGAAAATTGCAAGTTTTGTAACTATCGAAATTTCATGTACAAAGACTCCAACAATCGCCAACTTGAGATGATATATGTTAGTTCAGTTTGTCATGTTATCATATCTAGCCAGGAAGACATTGCTAAATCAATCTGGTTTAGTAGACTTTAACAGTTGAAATGACGAGGTTTATGTGAATATACCGAAACAGAAAAAATATTCACATAAAAAAATAGACGAGAATATTCGATCTTGTGTGGAAAAATTGATTTAAAATGCAAAAATCACCGATTGAGTCGTGAACAGAAAAGGCCATTGATCCCAGTTCTTGCGTAGTTGAGACAACCAATCAATTCTTGCGACCTAGGTTCAAAGTTGTAAAGGTCATATTAGAACAAGATGGCAGCTTTCACTGCCTGAGCCTGAGCTTACATATGCTTTAGAAAATCTAGTAGTTTGAGGAAAATCGAACATTTTGTCATTTCCTAATCATAGGGATTGCTGTATCTTGACGAAATTTTGGTAAGTATATTCTATAGGTTTTGGTGCAAAACATACTAATTTTTTAATCATTATACATTCAGACTTGTTGATTTTTGGCACAATTGAACTGATAAAGTTCAGTAGCTAGTAACTTGCTATAGGCTTGCCAAGTCTGTCTGTCTGCCTGTCTGTGTCTATGGGGTTTTTTTTTTTTTGTGTGTGTGTGTGTGTGTGTGTGTGTGTGTGTGTGTGTGTGTGTGTGTGTGTGTGTGTAAGCAAGTCAAAAACCGCTGGAACGATTGCCATGATTGTAAGCCAAGCAACGTATAAACAAAGAATATTGCACACCGGAATGTCTAAGTAAGACAGAAGTGAAATACATAGGTAGAGACATACTGCGAATGTTGACAAACCTATTGATAAGTTATGTACAACAAACTAATTTCATACTCTAACTGCACTACCTTATGAAGAAGGGGATATAACACTAAAGCAGAGTAGAGCACAGAAACAGAAAACAAAGCATGGGAAACGACGAGAGTCCTTTGAAAAAAGTAGGAAACAAATTTTATGATGCAGACACATTCTTACATTCTTAGCAACACCTGAGTCGTATAGTAAGAGAAGTAAACGGAGAGCAAGCCCGTATTTTGAGAGTCCACAACAAGCTGAATAAAGAGTAAAGAGAAGGAAAGAAATGGAAAAACGTGGCACATGTAAGAAGAAAAAACATTGCTCTTCAACTTTGTACTTCAACAGAGAAGACTTACTGAATGAGGTGTAGAACAACAAAGAGGGTGACATGGTAAAACAAGTAAATAATTGACTAATCATGACATTGTCATATTGAATTACTAGTATTTTAATTTGAAGCTGAGATACCGTTTTTGTATTTTCATAGAAGATTATATTTTGTCATTGATTAAGAGTATGGGTACTCCAACAATGAAAAGATAATGTCACTCGAGCAAACAGTACCTGATAACACATTGACCCATAGGGTCTACATTGTAACTGTGCTACATTCTATCACCCATAAACAATTAAAAAGGGGGCTACACTGTGTTTATCATTGGTTATTTTTCTTTGATGTTTTCAGATTAATTTTAGTGACCTTGCAAGGAGGCGCAGAATAAGTGATGGCTCTACAAGCAACGTGGTGGTCAAGTCTTTCTTAGGCCAAATGTTTCTGGTCAGCGCGCTCATCACTTTTACCCTCGTGTCGGTCTTTTTTGTGTGTTTGTCCAGCTCCCTGAGACAACTGCAGAGCCAACATAATCATGAACGTACAAGCAAATGACATCTGCCACACGTCCATACTCATGTGCATCGCCTCGATAATAACGATGGTAGTCGAAACAAATTTAAAACAGTTTATACCCTAAACGATTCCCCAGTAATGCCTTAGTACAAGTACAGCAAGATCGAAGACGGTACGGCGTTAGTTTCCGTGGCCGGGTAAATCAACCGAGATTTTCCAAGCCTTCCCGTACGCGTAATAGTACACATACGACGCCATTACCATTTTTGCTATTCTGTCGATGAATACGAATGAAAAAAATTATACTTATTCTTAAAAAATTACTACTGCGGTAAGCTTATGGTTCCGTGTTAGAATTACTGTCCTAAATGATTAAGTTCGGATGGAAATCGCGATTGCCGTAGCACGATGCGGCGGCCATGTTTGTCACCCACATGAGCACTGAACGTATTTTGTGATTCATAGCCCAAATTCGTCACAAAAATATATTTCCAGCAGATTTTGATGAAAAATCTTTTTCCATTAATATAAATAACAAGGATATCAAATTGTATAAAACTAAAAGAAAATAAATTGTTTTTAGATTATTTTTATGAATGACATGCAAGTTTACAAGGCGAAACCAACAACTCAAAATTAACTGATAGCTAGCCTATAGGTGCATGCAATGTGCAGCGTGTGTGGTTAGTCTGTAAGGTACGCCGTGACGGGGCGCCCTCAAACACCGGCCAACCCCTAACTGTGAGAGGAGGCCGGTGAGGGTGAAACGTCACGACGTATCTTACAGTTTACATGTGTGGTGTGCTTGCCAACGTCGTCAAAGCTATGTAACTGTCAATCTCCTTCCTGATTTTTTTCCATTGTGAATTATGTTAAAGGTTTTGAACTTGTTGATATGAACAAATTTCTGTGTATTCTAGTTTGCTGAATGGATAAAATAGGAATTTAATTGATTGTAGGCCTTTTTAATGTTGAAAACATTTTTTCACTCTCTAATATTATGATCTGAAAAATATGCTAAAGATGGCCACCTCTTTGTTGATTAAAATCGTGGAGAACCCTGCACTTGCTCTAAAGTACTCAATAAAAACAACAGTAACTGCCGTAAATAGTAGTGAGTGACAGGTTTATTGAGAATAAAAAAATCGCGTCGTCGCACCATTTTAGACAGACTGTCCTGTCATGACCAGAAACAATTCCTTTTTTTGCCTTTATAGAAGACAGTGATATCGACGTCAAGATGTTTACCCTGTTCAATCAAAATTAACGTCAACAACGTTGTCTGTATGTCTTCATATCTTTTGATACATTCGGAGTCAGAGTAGGTCAGGCCAGAGTACGTCATCAGTCAGCATATTGCCTACAGTGCGATGTATAAATTACTTGCACATGCGGAGTCAGAGTATGTCAGTCCAAAGTACGGCGTCAGTCAGGATATTTAATCTACAGTGCGATGTATGAACTACTTGCAAGTGCGACCTTCAAAATTTGACTGTAAAAATTACCGGCAACTTCATAGGCTGGTTACATTATGAAGAGCTGTTAATGTTAATAATCCTTTTTTTTATACGGTGATAGGATATTTCTCTTCATTTCAATCATTTTATTGTTCTTACACCCATGACAAAACAAGCAGTCACCCCTTCAGAAAGTATATGTACCCAATATTGCCAAAATTGCATAAAATACCCAACAGTGCCTCAGCCTACCCAGCTGTATCATTGGGGGACCTGGTAGGATAGAGGTTGCAATATGAGCACAGAGTGGGAAAGGCTATTTAAGAACTAACATTATTATACAATTTGGAAGAACAGTTTTATATTGTATTTTTAAGTCTATGTCAGTTTCCGTATCCACAATTTCTCGTGAGACTTCACAATTTTTGCGATTTTATTATTTTTTTCTCGGAACCAAACCATTTGTTTTAGGCCTACACATTATAACATAAGAAATGCCAAAATGAGTTTGTATTGAGTCGGCATGCGGCCACATCAGTTACAAAATAGACATGTGTCTCGGTAATTGTCATTTGAACTGTCAATATTTCGCACTAATTAGCTGGCAACATCGGTACGTTGCCGTCCAGGAAATTCCTGCGATGCCTCTAAAAGTTGCCAATACAATTGGACGATCGGCTCATCATGTACCCACCTCGTTAACTTTCCTTGACAAGATCACGTATAGACTGTAGTGTTGTTTATATTTGTGTACGATGAATCTCATCGTGTCTAAACATAGAACCCGTCTAGAATTTGGCATCAGATAATCCTCAAAACTATGTCGGATGATTTAAAACCGAGAGTTGCAACACAGACAAGTAAGAAACTTTCGTTACTTGTCTGTGGTTGCAGGTACCAGTAAATGAGGCAATGTCTACAATAAGTGTAATGCCTTGCTTGGGTTGGGGGCTTATCATCCAAGTCGCAAGAAATTGGTTGATGTCTGCGTTCGTCAAGTACAACTGCCGACATCAATTGGATTAATAACACTTGGCTCAGAATGTTGAAACAGCAGAGACTTGTATTACACACCATGGTTTGATAAGAACAGTTTTATGGCCCCTTTATGTGTATATGAAATGCCAGGGGAACTGGAAATTTGTTTCTAAACATGAACTTGAATGTAAAGTGGCCATAATACTAGTACTGTTCTTATCAAATGATGGAATGTAATACAATTCTCTGTACTTCTAACATGCTGTGCCAAGTGTTATTAATCCAATTCAGTTGTTTACTTTCCCCATTTGTAACAGGTTCCATTCGTCTACGGTCTGATGTCTGAAGTTATACATAGTTCTGACGACCCAACAAACGGAAAAAACTCTCTAGATTTCAGGAACTTCTGTTTAGGTGTTGGCTCTATACCGCAGTGGCAGAGCGCAATAGTTTTGATAGTTCTGGAACTCTTTCTTGGTTGTAACTCGGAGTTTCACGCATAGTGCGATCATCAGTCTACTACATATATATATATATATATATATATATATATATATATATATATATATATATATATATATATATATATATATATATACACACACACACACACACACACACACACATATATATATATATATATAAGAACCCAAACCATTTTCAGTGACCCGATTGCTTAATGTATTGTTTATCTAATTATAAGTAACTAACTAACTAGCTAACTAGCTAACTAACTAGCTAACTAGCTAAGTAACTAATTATCTCTCTATATACCAACTTAGTGACTTCTCTACCTGGCTTGACAATGTCGAGTGAGCAAGTCTCTAAGTTCTACTATAATATACCTATCATCTATTCCACTCAACTTCACAGAACGTCAATGCACATTCACAAACGGACGGACACACACACACACACACACACACACACACACACACACTCACCGCATCATGCCTATAGCATTACTGAACCTTATCAGCAGCACAGTTGTGCTACAAATGCAAACAAAAATTTCATCTCGTCAACTTGAGCAAATCTTTGTTGTTGCCAATCAACCACAGCGCCTATTTCTAGTTATCTCAGTGATAATAGATGGCATAAGTATGTATAGAATTATAACCCACAGATGAGTATTACACACTTTCATGGTATTACATACATTACGTAGCAACAGTCGTCCGATCTACATTGTATGGACCACATGCTACGAAAACATGGGAGGCTCAAACAAGATTTCTTCCGCAAGTGAATGTTGGTGTCACGTCGATAAACTAAATCCAATTATGTAGCCTATAAGCTAACCGGGGATGAATAAGACCTACCCTTGTATATGGTGGTCGTGGTGCGACGCATATATATCAATCACCTTCCTGGTGTCCAAACACATAGTGCACTCTCTTGCAAATGCATGTGCACGTACATACATGGTGCACACACGCACAATGAAAACAAACATTGTAGTGCGTACTGCTGTCGTAGAACATATTAGAATGGCTTATAATTACTTACAATCAGAGTTGCAATCTTCTCACTTTCGGAAAACTCAAAATGGCAGCAGTGAATGTGCAAATGTGTGGGAGTCGGAATGTTCACATTAGAAGCCAGTCACTTCAATGTACAAAGACCATATGGACACTGTGTAGTTCAGTGTCAACAACACTCAGTTGGTCAGATAGGCACAATAAACGAGGCGGTTTCGAGATAAAATTGAAGCGATAGTGTTAGTGGTTATTTATGGAATTGGGTGTGTAAAGAGATTGTCATGAATTTGTAATTACAGTGTTTGCCAACATATATGTATAAACAGAGTCGTTCAGACATGACTCTGTTTATACATATATGTTGGCAAACACCCAGTTAGAGAAAATGTTATTGCAATAGCTGACATGGGTGTCAACATGTGTGTCAAGACAATAATTTAGACGTGCTTTTATAAATTTACGCCATCTCGTTTCAATAGGTATTGTTATCATTTTTCCTGAGAATAAGAGAGTTTAGAAATGAGGACATCACATTTTTAGATAAGATGGAAGAATGTCATGAATCTACATGTTTAGTATTTTAAAAGATAGCGTGTCTGGAAAACAATGTCCCCTTTTTTGTTTCAAATTCATGTTAGACAATTAACCAGATAGTGAGTGAATAAACATTCCAAGTTTTCCTGTAGAGGGATTTGTAAAATTTAGGGTAGTCGAGTGATGCCTCGAGGCCGAACTGATCAGGGTTTTGATAAATAAAATTTATGGTTCCAGTTACACAACATACATCGTCTCGCATGCAGTTTATCATTTTACTACAAGTCTTGATGTCCACTAAAGATTTGATAAGATTATGCCCTTAGGGAATCGTCGTAATTTAGGGGGGGGGGGATTTGATCTCCTGGGGGGCTTGGAAGATTTGGGGGAAAAAAGATGCCGAATGGAGTTGCTTGAAAACATCCGGATATAAGTGGGTGGTGGGGAAAAGAGACGGACCATTGCTGCTAGGAAAAAAATACTTAGCTGGGATATGATGCACAACATCCAAATATATTCTTGTAGCTGTAATGTGATATACAGCCTAACACAGTTTCAAGTTAAAGGAACAATAACTTAGAATTTATTGTACATTTGCTTCTGTACATAAAAATATGAAAATGTGATAAACAATGTTACACCAGAAACAAACACAAGCATATATGGTGTGAAATGGAATGGAGAAAATCAACAAATATTTTAATTATTCCAAGATGTTCTGAATGTATATCAATGGAGGGTGATGCTAACATATACCATAAAGACTTCAAACTAGATAAAATGGTTTATGTTAAACAGATTTTAATAAAGGGGAGGGGACTCCGAACACCGTCAACATTATATCAACATTTCGTTTACCAGATAACCAACTATGGGTTGGTAGATCAAGTTTTTAGTTAGCGGAAGTATCTTCCAAATCTAGTTTGAACTTAAATATTTTGTAAGGTGTCATCAAATGGTTTTAATGTCAGTTAGTCACGTGACTGTTTTGTCAAGGTTATCGACCCAGATGTTAGGGTTAGGTTAGCAGGGAAGAAATTGGCGATACGTCCCCGGGTCGATACTTCGTTGACCCTTCTCTTACGACGTTTCGAACCGGCTGTTGGGTCCTTCCTCAGTAGCAGTTTTGTCTAACGAGACAGTGTTCCCGCATTTGTTTTGCTCAAGATTTAAAGTTGTTCATCAGAGATGCTAGTATTTCAATCATATATTGTGATTGGCTTTTTCAGTCCTTTTGGGGCAGATGGCTTTACTTTAGTTGTGACTAGTTTTTCTTTTAGATTTGCGTTTCTTTTCGGTGCTATGATTGGTTTGGTTGAGTAGAATTGGTCCAGTGTTACATTATTTTCTAACAAGTCCCAGTGTTTTCTTAATGCGTCTTTCAGTTGGAACGCTTTGATGTTGGGACTATGTGTTGTTTTGATGACTAGTAGAGGGTTATCTTGTGTCGATCGGTGTCCGAGATATGTCTCTCTATTCTCACATTGGACTCCATTTAATGAGCGAACCGCTTCTGATTCGTTGTATCCTCATTGTGTCAGTTTGTCAATGAAGAATTTCAACTTGTTTTGGAAATCTTCTTCATGTACTGCATGTTCGTGTGTACCTCATTTTTTCGCCTTGTTAATGTTGGGTGCACATCATTTATCTTTTCACTCAGAATATTAAGCTCAGCTTGTGTGCTACGGAAGAGCATGAATATATCATCCCTGAAACGTGTACAGAGTGATATTTTATCCATGTATTTTTCAATGATGCGACACTCAAGTTTGTGGAATGCGAATTCGGCTATCTCTGGGGAAGCTGGCGAACCCATTGTGCATAGTGCAACGTGTTGGTGTACATAGATACCGTATCCATGGCAACCAGTATTACGTTTTCATTTATCTCAACCTATTCAAGTTTCCTTATGACGTTTCCTTAAGTCTTTAATGTACGTTGGTTGTAGCTTGACATAATATTTGTCATTAAGAAGTTGGTTTTCACATTCCATAATGATTAATTGTTTGTATTTATTATGGCAATGCCCCTCTCCTTGTCAAAGGGTTTGATCGTTATCTTATGGTTCCTAGAAAACGTGTTGATCTTACATCTCTCAGCCTGCGACATCACTATGATGAAGTACATTGTAGTACGTAATACGGCCCCTTTCAGGAACTAGATTAGCCATGTGGGCGTTACTTAAATAAACTGTTCAAATAGAGTGTCAGGGAGATTTCAACATCTAACGAGATTGTTCAAAGCAACAAGATACAACTCAGAAATCGTCGGAATTGTTGCCTTTCTCTTGATTGTTCTGTCAGTTTGCACGGTAAATAATGTGAGTCCTAAGCATTTCAGTGAGATGGATTTTTTACTGGTCGGAAGGCACATTATGGCATTTTTAGGACATAAAAAATATACTACTCGCATACCAGTCTCAACCCTTTGGGGGTACATGTATTTGGATTGTGACTAATTTGCATATAAGAAAACATACTAATTCTTGATATTACGAAACATTCATTATTGTTGATACTGATTTGTGATTACTCTATTGTTGATGTTTTGTCAGTATTTATTTATTTATTTATTTATTTATTTATTTATTTATTTATTTATTTATTTATTTATTTTTCCTTCCGTGTCTTCCCTGAAGTAGCAATTAATGTAGGGAGAGTTATTTTGTGTTTCCCTCGGCTCTGCAGTCTGCATTGGATGGACAAACGTGAGAAAAAAGATCGAGGCGGGGTATTTAAGTGATTCAAACTCACAAGAAAACAATTTTTTTCTTAGCCTTAAAATAGAATGGTTTACAATGGACACGGAGTTCACAAACAGATGAAATATTTGTCATCGTTTTATTTTCGTCAAATATGGACATATTTTGAAATTTCACACACTAATGTGCAGATGAATAACGAGAAATCGTATCTTTTTAGATTTTCGATTAGAATAAGTTTAGGAAGTATTATATTGACCTCGAACCTTCTCTTTTTTTCCGTATTCTTTTGCGATTTCTCCCGATAACTCACTGCTGTTTGTTGCAAGGCTTGTAATCCTTTATCTAGCTCGGCATCTCAGGAAATAGATGCACTCTCATATATTTATCAAGTGTAATAATCTATAATTTATACCGAAATGTATGTGGTCGATTCAAAATATGAAAAATAGACCAAGCCTACGAAGAAAATTGCCTTCAACACTGTCACCGTGTCATTCACTGCCTACGTAAAAATCGATATTTCTAGATTCTATCTGCAGTGCATTGTGAATGGGTTTCCAACAATGTATCCATGCTGACGACCTATACATTGACCTGTATATGATTAGTGTACAGTGAGGGCGAGGGCACGCCACTCAACAAAATCTTGACAAAAACTATAATTTTTATCTGACAAAGTTGATGAAAGTTGGAAGCAGAAACTTATAGGATTTGGAGCAGATGGTACGTCTGTCGGTCGAAATAGAAATGTATACGTTTTACCCAGTGACGAAGTGGGGCAATAATACCGTATCACTTCACTGTATTAAAGTTGTTAAACTGTTACGATGCTTACCATGAAGCATGTAAATTTTCTGATGCGTAATTATAGCAATGTCATGTGGGTTTGAATTTTGTTTATTATTTGTCGTGAAAACGGGTGTGCATATCCCGGGTATGTTGGGGATCACGAAAGCCGAGTGAAGTCGAGGATGGCAAGCTTACCTGTGCTGAGAATAGGAGGCGGGCATTTGAACAACATTTTAAACAACTATCTTTCATTGGGACAGGGGCATGAGGCACCAATTCTAATGAAATCCGAAAATGATAATAATATACAGGTAATAAAGGCCAAAGTTAGCTATGAGTCACATTTACGTACTTACTTCTAAAATTTATTTACAGTACATATTTGTAATTTTGGTATAAAGGCCAGAAATGGGATGATTAAAATTGATATTATATCTATGTACGTGTACACTTTCTGGCCTTTTAAAAAACTGAAACATTTCGGAAAACTTTATATAAATATGGAAGACTCCAAAAATGAATAAAGAAAAGGAAAGTATACGGATAGACATTGTGCGAAATCGACGCTTAGTGCGCTCGCGACAGCTGACGCGCTGCTTGGCGTGCTTGAGCTCAAACACGCATTCCTTGCTTAAACTAGTAAAACAGATACAATATAAATTCTATTATACGTCACCTGTCACCAATCTCGCATTCTGATTGGTCGAGAGCCCTGCAGATACACATGTGTATATTTCACCAACAGCCGTATTTTTGCTTGTTGTATCACGTGATCACTGCACGTCCCCTTGTAAACAAATCTAGCAGACAACTAGAGATCGAGCTATAACCAGCAGACACAGCGATATTTATAACCGTGTCCCCAATTCAAGGTAACCTTGACCCCATTGAAACTTTAAACCTTTCCCCCTCCTACACAGTATTAGCTCAGTAAAAAAAGTTGGCTCCTCATAAAATCAACAAAGCATACATGACTTTCTTTATGTTGCGTTCGAATTCATTGTACACGAAAACACCGTTGTAGAATAAAGAGCTCCCAGTAGAGCATATGCAACACTTAGCAGTTCTCAAAGTGAAAATAGAACATACACTACAGGTAACATTTATAGTTGCCATGGTAACTATACATTTCTGGAATTGTCACTGGATTCACCCCTCAACTAAACCAAAAGATATATTTATTCCGTTTTGACAAAGGCTTAATATTTTAATTTGACTTATTTCCATTGCCATGGTAACGATGGATCTCTACCAAAATATAATGCCCTCGTAATGGGAATCTTTCCAAAACGTTTCGTCTATATTCGTCCACACTTTTTTTAGACATCTTGCTAAAAAAAACACATAATTGCATTTCACCTGTCCGTGAACAAAGGCATTTTTATTCAAAATATATGTTGTTATATCCAAGCATGTCTATACATCCACTATTCAAGGTATATTTACATTACGGCTCAAGAAACGAAACATGAGACACCCACGTAATTCAAGTGTCTAACCCTGTATTATCAGGTGTCACCTCTCATTCATGTAATTCAAGTGTCTAACCCTGTATTATCAGGTATCACCTGTCTTTTAGTATAATTATATTTACCTTGACCATCATGGTCTAAATTTCAAACGATTCGATTTAATTCGATTTCATCTATTATTACCTTCGGCAAATGAGTACAAAAATTGCTCCAATCTTCAACTATTTTCACTCCTCAGTGGAATTTTTTAATTGTAATTACATACATTAGTGACAGGGGAAAGGGGGGAGCATGTCTTCTATGCAAAGGCGTTTCCTTCTGACTTATGACTTGAAACGGACTTAAGTTTCCAAATCTCTCTTGTCAAGTTTGTACTTTGTCATGTATCTGTCAAGAGGAGGACTGTAAATGTCCTGTTCAATGATTTCATTTACTTTGGCTTCCACATATTTCAATAATTTTGTCATATCCACACCGGCTCCACGACATCGTATTAAAACAAGCAAGTTATAGTATTGTTTGTATAAAGTCTTGTATGTGTCACGTTTCTTAGCCAGACTTGTGGCATTCTGAATAATCTCAATAATAGCACTTGCAATTGGTACGAGTGCAACAGCGACAGGAACTGCTGGAATGACAGCAGCGAAAGCCGTGCTTACGAATACCCCTTTTGCTATGTTGAAGCCTGTATTTGTTCGTCCCATCAGTCTGTAACTACTCCGATAGGCTGCAACTGTTTTACATATGCGATCTTCACACTTCCGAATCAGATCTCGCTCTTTCATCTCTTCATTCTCTTCTATCTCCATTTCTTCCTGTGCCTTTTGCTTTTCCTCGTTCGATGGCATCCCTATTTTCCTTTTGTGTAGGAGTTGAATATAAGAAATGACATTAAACGACTGACAACAACTTGTGTGAAATCTCAAACTTGAAAGAAAAACGTAACTAATACTGGGAAATGCTTCCATAAAAATCAATTGAGAATTATAACGTACAAAATATTTATAATGTACCCATTTCATGTAGAATGAAATGAACCCAGAGCTATTATTTTTATCCTTCATAGGTATATATATATATATATATATATCAGTATAAGGAGATCTGATCCAAACCAATTGCAGTGACTCGTAGTCTAATTTATTGTTTAAGAACTAGCAAACTAGCTAGCTAACTAACTAGCAAACTAACTAGTTAACTAACTAGCTAACTGGACACTAACTACTAACTAGACACTAACTAACCATCTCTCTAACTTCCAGCCTATAGACTTCTCTACCTGGCTTGACAATGTCGAGTCAGCAGGCCAAGTCTCTGAGTTGTACTATACCTATCATCTTTTCTGCAAAACTTTACACAACGTTAATGCACATTTACACAGATCATGCAGATGGACGGACGGACGGATGGACACACAAACACATACACATACGCGCGCGCACAGACACACACACACACACACACACACACACTTGCACACTTGCACACACACCGAAACTTTTGTTCACGTACTTCATCTTGATCATTCTCATGAAGGCCGCCTCCTTTATGCCATCAAGACGAAAACGTAAAGATGTATCACGAAGGTCAATTCAAGCAAAAATACCGAGGTAAAATAACAATGAACGATTACCCGACATCTACATCAGATTTTAATCAGATTGACAAACACACCAGAAAAAAAGTTGTACTATTAAAATACTGTGAGTGTTGAAGGACAAAAGTATCGTGGAATCCAGGCTTTTAGTTTGTACCAAGTTAGACACGCACTATTAAAAATCTACAATTGTCCGATGTGATAGATTACACAGGCTAATAAGTTGATGAAAGTTGTGTCTTTGTTATGCAAATATAATCACCCTGTAATCCTAATACAAAATTAATAATAATAATGTTGGTTTTTATATGGCACTTTCTCACTTAGTACTCAAAATACTTTACAAATTTTAAATTACCTCTGACATGGATCTATAGCGGCACAATCGCCTTTTATACCTCCTCAACTTCCTGGGGATCCATTGCAGCCTTTTTATCAGCGAATCAGATTCAAGCATTCACATTGCAACCTGTATCCTACCAGGTCCCCAATTATACAGCTGGGATGACTGAGACACAACCGTGGTTCAAATCTTACCCAAGGAATTTAGCCATTCAGAAACAAACGTCAGCAAAAGGGCTTGAACCTGTGCCATGCAGATTCCTATCCAGCGACTCTAACCAATGCGGCATTCAAGACTCCATCGCATGATAATGTAAACACGGAAAGTCTCAAAAAATGTACACTGGAAGATCATGGTAGTCATCAGACACACCACTCTACTGTGAGAATAATATCAAACCAAAGTCACTTGAATCGCTGATAAGAACACCTCATAACAATATCTTACGTTTGTGTTTATCTTAGTTAGCTGAAAGCTTGGTTTCCACGTAATAGCATAATTATAACTCACTTACTTGATCAGCGTTTCTGTCACCAAAACTGCTAGGTTTACGTTTATCTTTCAGACAAACCAAATGACCAGATGTGAGCCTTTGAAAGTGTGAACTCAAACACGATCTGACGGGTTTGAAATGTTCTGATACTGGTATAGTTAACGTAAACAAGCTTTACATTCACTTATACTACGGCTAAACCGACTTGGCCAATCAGAAGCCTTGATTTCCTTTGGTTACATGGAGCCATACCCACTCTTTCTTGGGGGTGTGACCTATAAGTTGCGCTCAGCACTCAACTTGCAAGCAACAAATTACACACAATTTTGAAAAGATCCGTTTGAGCCAATCATGCCTGGTATAAGTAAGATAGACAACTCGTTCGGTAGGGTTATGTGCCAAAATCTCGTGGGCTACGCCCCCTCGTTTATTGGCACATAACCCTCCCGAACTCAGTGAAATATGGACGGGGAGGGAACTACTCAAAAATTTCGTAAACGTGCTGATGTGTTGAACACATTTATATGCATATGATGGAACTTTAACATCCCTTCCCGGTCAAAAATTTGCAAACTTGGTAAGTAGCTTCACTACGTGCAGCTGAAAATTATGTATATAGTTTGATATTCCATGTCCCTAACTATGCACCAAGTAGTTTCATTTGAACAATGATAAACAGTACAGCATTTCTGGCCAAGACGTTTCACTCAAACTTTGCAGTATGCCCAATCCATAATGCTAATCAACACGTATATTCAGTCACGTGACCACAAGGGTAGTCGAAACAAGTACTAGTCTGTTGTTTGCGCTTCATTCCATTATTTTCGTATGCGGTGACGTTTGAGGCAAGTGACAGCAATGAAGATTTATGTGTGTGTGTGTGTGTGTGTGTGTGTGTGTGTATCTCTCTTTCAACTAGTGTGAAGCTTAATAAAAATATATTATGTCTAGTTTCAACGATATGCAATGTCTCTAAATGACCTTCTACGTGTCCTTATTTTTTCAGTGTATATGAGGGGGACACATCCTCCTCACCAGAAGCCATCATGGTGATGCTGTCAACTCATCAAAATCAAGATTAAAGTTAAAAGCCCTGCTATCTAAGAATCATCCAGTACACAATGTGAGATTTCTCCTTTGGAAGACCACACCTATACATCTAATTATAACTCTGAGGACTCTGAAGTCAAATGTCACTGCTACTCTTAGACTAGTAACGTGTGAGGGTGTGTATTAAGGGAGCCTCCATTATTTACAGGGGGGCCGGAGGAATCGGGGGGGGGGGGGTGTCACATTTTACAAACTTGTTCTTGGGGGAGGGTCATATTTTGCATTAAAATATTTGGGGGAGGGTCACATTTTACAATCTGTAGTTTTGTGACCAAATTGAAGATTCAATTATTGTGACTTTGTTTTGTGTTTTAAGACTTAAACGTGAGATGAGCACTCAACATTTATTTTAACGAGTACTTTACATGCAAAAATACAAAAATTAAAATACATATATTGTAAGAAAATTGTTTAATAAAACGATGCATCTTGTTGAGTGTACCATCTCACCTTATCACTCACACTGTCCGTGAATGTTGTTGTTAAAATATTATGGTGATGGTAGCAGTCATCATGATGATGATGATGATGATGATGATGATGATGATGATGATGATGATGATGATGATATATTGCTTTCTAATAGAAAATCATTTAGTTTGTATGTATACATATTGATTAACGTTCAGTCTATGCACTTGGGATGGGGAGGGTCATGTTTAACAAAATGGGACAAAGGGGAGGGTCACATTTAACAAATGGAGGATGGGGGAGGGTCATGTTTTTCTGAACAGACCATGTGTGATTTCCTCCGGCCCCTTGTAAATACTGAAGGCTCCCTAAGCAGTTTCATTGGAACATACACAACTGTACAAAGTGCCTATGGCCAAGACCAGTGTTCCCTCTATTTATTTATTTATTTATTTATTTTTTTTTTTTTTTTGGGGGGGGGATTGAGCAACTTACATGTAAGGAGAAGAAAGCAAATGGAAAGGGTGGCATCATGACATGGCGGCAGCGCTGGTGGGGCTGCGGGGGGGATGCATGGTCCGGAAGGGGTACCCCCCTTTCTGCTGAAGATCGGAAGCAAAATCATATGTTTATTTGCAATATGAAGCAAACATTTTTTACCTGCTCTTGGATACTGAATAGAGAGAAATAAAACTCTATGGTAACATTTCACTTAATCATTAATTATAAATTTGTACATATTTTCTGTTTCATTCTTGATGCTTGGATATAAGGTTGCGCAAAACATGAAATTTGACTGCGAGAGCAGACGGAGACCTTGCGCAAGTAGTGCGCAAATTAAATAAGCCTTAGTTAGCGGGAACACTGGCCACCACCACCACCACCAACAACAACAACAACAACAACAACAACAACGATATTCCTATAGTACAACTGCATCTAAGTCACTTTGTGTGGACAAGCGTACCCGACGACTTCTAAACTTTGCCAGTCAGAAACAGTTCAGAAGGTGGTAATAGCATAGTGCATGCATAAGGGTAAAATAACTGAAAGCTGACGGTACATATCTAAAGCGTTGGCCTGTCGTATTTTCCTTTATGTGTGCTTTATCAGGTGTTGTGATATATCATTCCCGCAAGGCTGCTGACGCAAATAAAAACAATCGGAGCGGCTCGACTTATCGGTACAGTACCATGAGGTATGTGATAATGTTAGATTATCAATCATCTCTTCTGACAAGTATTGTGACTAAGAATCGAAGATCACAAAAGGTGGTCATAGGTGACACTCCTACAGTCTATAAGTCTGAGTTAGAGGTCGAGTTAACATCGGCATGATTACTAGTAATAGAGAACTTGCAAACCCGCCATGTTGAGTGTTGCATCGTGGGAAATGTGATAATAAATACTCATCAATTAGTATTGTAAACAATGTTGATACATTGTTGGTAACCACAAATAATCAATTCATAGTTACCCTGACCATTGTGGAAGGTTTATTTTACCAGTAGCACCAGATTAGATTTTTCGATAACCTCAGATAATCCCATATATATCCTTCGCGTCTGAGCATGCTCAGTCTGGATTGCACGTTCCCTATTAGTTACGATACAATGAAAACTGAGCCAAATTTATTCATGATCTCACTTGTCGACCTCTAGCCCACATAGAAATCAACCATTGGCTGGTTTGAGTATTGATGTACAGTATCACTTGCAATTGGGGCCCATGCAATACCGACCGTAGTTTGATATGCAATTGTTAGCTCGTCAGTGTGTTAGGTAAATTAACGGAGTGGAATCTTTACCGAAATCGCTCTTGGATACTGAATAGAGAGAAATAAAACTCTATGGTAACATTTCACTTAATCATTAATTATAAATTTGTACATATTTTCTGTTTCATTCTTGATGCTTGGATATAAGGTTGCGCAAAACATGAAATTTGACTGCGAGAGCAGACGGAGACCTTGCGCAAGTAGTGCGCAAATTAAATAAGCCTTAGTTAGCGGGAACACTGGCCACCACCACCACCACCACCACCAACAACAACAACAACAACAACAACAACAACAACAACAACAACAACAACGATATTCCTATAGTACAACTGCATCTAAGTCACTTTGTGTGGACAAGCGTACCCGACGACTTCTAAACTTTGCCAGTCAGAAACAGTTCAGAAGGTGGTAATAGCATAGTGCATGCATAAGGGTAAAATAACTGAAAGCTGACGGTACATATCTAAAGCGTTGGCCTGTCGTATTTTCCTTTATGTGTGCTTTATCAGGTGTTGTGATATATCATTCCCGCAAGGCTGCTGACGCAAATAAAAACAATCGGAGCGGCTCGACTTATCGGTACAGTACCATGAGGTATGTGATAATGTTAGATTATCAATCATCTCTTCTGACAAGTATTGTGACTAAGAATCGAAGATCACAAAAGGTGGTCATAGGTGACACTCCTACAGTCTATAAGTCTGAGTTAGAGGTCGAGTTAACATCGGCATGATTACTAGTAATAGAGAACTTGCAAACCCGCCATGTTGAGTGTTGCATCGTGGGAAATGTGATAATAAATACTCATCAATTAGTATTGTAAACAATGTTGATACATTGTTGGTAACCACAAATAATCAATTCATAGTTACCCTGACCATTGTGGAAGGTTTATTTTACCAGTAGCACCAGATTAGATTTTTCGATAACCTCAGATAATCCCATATATATCCTTCGCGTCTGAGCATGCTCAGTCTGGATTGCACGTTCCCTATTAGTTACGATACAATGAAAACTGAGCCAAATTTATTCATGATCTCACTTGTCGACCTCTAGCCCACATAGAAATCAACCATTGGCTGGTTTGAGTATTGATGTACAGTATCACTTGCAATTGGGGCCCATGCAATACCGACCGTAGTTTGATATGCAATTGTTAGCTCGTCAGTGTTAGGTAAATTAACGGAGTGGAATCTTTACCGAAATCGCTCTTCTGTTTGTATTATATCACTCTACTGTTTGACAACAAACAGAAAAGAGATTTGTCGTTTTCTGCCACGGTAAATCTTATATATTAGTTATTGTTCTCCTGCCATCAGTACCAAAGACATTTTCAACATGAAATAGAACATTGTCATGTTGTAGCAACTGAACTATGAAGCTTTCTATTGGTCGAAACCACGGGGTCAACGGGGGTTGAATGTTAATATAGACTGTAGTGTATTGGACTATCAATCATGTCCAGAGAACTTTTACGTTGTCTTTAGTTCAAATAAAAGTTTTTTCATTTCATTTCCAATGTCAAAAAAACATTGAATGACGACTTTTAAGAATCAATGGATCAATTTCCTGCCCCCCCCCCCTATGGTTATTTTCTTGTGCTTCTCATTATGTTAAATAATATTACGCCCTCTCTGCACTGCCTAGATTTCCACAAGGAATTTCATGATCATATAGATGTACGATCATTACTCCTGGCACAGACCTCGGCACAACATCTCTCTTGGGAGCATACCCATCTATTGCAGCCTCTGTAAGGGCACAGAATTAACAATAACATATTCTACTTCTATACTGTGTAAACATCCGAAAGGATTACCATCACACAGGCGTAACGCTGGCGGCGTCCTTTAGATCTCATCCGTGTTCAGGTGAGCACGAGATCGGTGATATCCAGCGTGCGAAATTAACGCCGGTCCTTCGGCCCGAGACCAACAGATTTCCGTTCGGACCGACGGTTTTTCAGAATTACAACAACGTATCGGTCCTTATGACCGATTGAAATTTGGAGTAAATAATAACATTTATTCAAAGATATATCCAATTTCACCTACATGAATCTGATCTTGTGTTACCTATTTTACTCTCGACATCTCGTTCAAGTCAAGCGGCACAGAGCTAGCTCGCTACGTGTTGTTGCCAATGTTGATATCATGTCTACATGACGTAGCATGCAGCGTCTAATCATCTGCGTCTTAGACATTCAGACTCATTTTACGCATTCAGCGCATACGTCTTTTTCCGCCATGATATCGTACTCATTTAATCATTGTTGTAAAGTTTACTGCTCGAAGTGTATGAAACTTTTAACGTGTTTGAGACAGTTCCACGTTGAATTTATAAAGTATGTGGCGATATTTAGAAGGCGGCAATGAGCTTCCGAAGAAAAAGACGAAACATACACTGTTTTTTAAAGGCTGGTATAGCCGGTAAATGTTATTGGGTTTCCCGATCAATTTACCGGAGTTCCCCATGTCTGTTGCCGCGATCGAAAATGGCGTTTTAACTGATAAAGAAGGCAGGTACACTTCGTAAGATATCTCCAGTACGATAGTTTTTTTTTGTAAAAACAGTAAAAAAAAATGCGTAGTCTGATTGCTTTCAATTTGATGCATATGATAATGTACGTCCTGTCATGTTGTAATCAACGTGTAGACTTAGAAATGTTGCATTTTTGTTGCCATTGTTGTATCTGGAAAATTACTGCATCATGCCAAACACGGGTACATAGTGGATGACACATTATAGTACAGTTACCATATCACGTTCCCACGTCAAAAAAACTCGCACTTTAAGACATGTTTAGCCATTCTCTTCATCATGGTCAGATTTCTTACACAAACAGTCAGAGACGATACTCAATACACCACGGTAGGGTATACGGGTAGGGCTTTATGGGGGCTTCATTACATATGTAAAGACCGAAGGAAGACGAAACCGCCCCGTGTCACTGAGTGGATGGAAATTGAAATAAAGCAAATACACAGTTTTCAAGAGGGATAGTTACGCGATAAAACTTTCTGCTATGATGTGAATGTGTGGGTCTACGTTCGATAAGAGTTGGAAAGCTACATCAGCTGTTGCCAAGACGATGAATCTGACTTTGGATTATGTGATTCAGAATTTAGTGAATCGTACAGAGAGGAAGGAGAGGACTGTGATCTCTTAGAGATTGCAGATAATGTAGATTTATTGATTCATTCATTCACCCATATTATCTACAATCTATGGATCTGTATTTCTATGGTGGAATGAATACATTCAGTCTCAGACCACTATAGTCTATAAGAACAGAATGAATATGCAGTCTCTAGCTGGGTTCATAGTTACAAATGAAAATCTCTACTCACAGAGTCAAAAATTACTTGGTTGGGAATCCAAAATTTACTTTTGACTCTGTGAGTGGAAATTTTATGAAATAATAGTGGATAGTGAACAATTCGTTGTACTCTCTTTTACTTTTATATCTAAAGATATGCTGTATCATATTAAAGTTCAAAATCATTTAGTCTGCAAATGGGGGAGGGGTGTAGATACAGGTAGTGAACATGGACTGCATTGAGTATGGACCAGCAGTTTTCCTTAAGGACCAGCAGCATTTGCTACATGTCGGTCCTTATGACCAGTAGTCATTTCCCCTTAAGTTCACACACTGGTACCAACGCTTAGACCTCGACCTTATGAAATCGGCTTTGGTTACCCGACCCCACCTAGATATTCACGCCCACCCTAACCTTTTTTCTTTTTTTTTTACGTATTTGAGGAAAACAATAACGAAATCGCGAAAATCGTGAAGTCTAGCAAGAAATAGTGGGTGCGGAAACTGACACCAACTTAAAATACAATATGAACATATTCTTCCAATCTGTAATAGCTGTACATCTGATAGAAAGAAATAAACAACACAGAGACCATTTGGAAAACAATGGAAAACCTAAACTAGACACTCACACATGGAAAAAATACAATACAACAAAATAAAAAATCTACCTACCCAACTATTTTAAAACTGAATGTAATCGGAATCACACATTTTTTTTATTACGCCGTACACGTATTTCCATTCAGGATATTTTTTGCAATTTTCATTATGAACTCTGAAATGAAGTCAAAATGCATTTACACTTGTCCTCACGTGGCCTTGAAGTTTTCTCACCGATTCTTAGAAAGTTGTTGTCATAACTTATAATATTGTGAACCTTGTATCCAACCAAATTATGTTCATACTTTGCCTTATTATTTCACCCTTGGAGTTGCTATGATGAATATGCTGTTTTATAGAGTTTAACTAGTGTATTTTTAGTTGGGGTTATTTACTGTTAAAAGTATGTTTGAGGGTTCAGTACGATCTCAGACCCGTAGTGGTCTGAGGTACGATTGAGTGAGTGATTGTGTAGTCAGGCCTGACGCTGAGTAATTACGTTGTTATGATCGGAAATATTCGTTTATTGGCAATTCATCACACAACATTGACGGTATACTTTATCTTTAAACGTCATCTATTTCTTTTCACATTAATTGACAATATTTCAATAATTTAGTTCCATTTGTCTCGTTTCACATTTTGACATTGGAAGTATATGTGTTCTTTTCATCTTCCAATTCTGAATCATTTATTTGTTCATTCCATGCGCGCTTTCATGTGTATGCTGAACTTCAAGTCAAATATATTTGTTCAATTTCGTTGGTCTTGCTTTTTACTGCTAATGGCTGGGGTGTTACTATTTACTTCCTAAGTTTTATTTCTTATCTTCAACCCCTCTAAATGAATAAGGTTACATTCGTTTGGTAGTTCATTTGGAACGATTTCTTATCTCGTGAACGCGTTGCATCGCTAAAGGACCCACTTGGATATGTATCACCTCTGCACGTCTGTACCCGTTTCAATTCAACAATATAATGTTGTATGAACGCTTGTTTCTTCTGGTTTAGAAGTCACTTCATACTGTTGGATACAAATGTTACACCTGACGCAGCAGTTAATGTAACTGCAGACTGAATCTGCAAGTTCGTCAATATTAGCGGCTGAGTTTACAAACACATCCCAATCTGTACATTTAAAAGAAACTTTCAATTCTTCGATGGAATAATTCGACCAAACTTTCACTGAACGAGTACAGGTGGGTTCTCTCTGAACAAAGGGTCTGTATCTTGGAAGTAGATTGATGACGTTGTGATCTGAACGACCAAGATGAAATTAAATCCGACGAATGTTTACCTCAAAAAATTGTGACTAAAATGGCGTGAAATCGAATCGGATCTCAATCACGCAACGGTATGTATTGCCATATCAATACTTTCCAGATAACAATACGAATTACATTGTTTCGCCGATGCATACAGCTGCACTGCCTAGTCTGTACCTGGTTCGTGACGCGAAATAATCGCTTGCAGTGGAAAAAAAACGCCTTGGTCCAATCAAGGAAATCACTTTACCCAGATTGGAATTAATGGATGTCGTGATTTGAGCTAGACTAACGGAATTCGCAGTATCGTTATTTTGCGGGTCGACAGGCCTAACTGTGGGTCAATTTGCGGGTTGTTCAAACGACAATTATTTATAAAATCATAATAATCATCCAAAACATATATAAGTTTGCAAAAAATAATGACAAATGAATACATATAAACGTAAATAATCTGTATGAGCACATAAGTATTCAGTCAATGGTGGTCAACCTCACTATGATGATGATGATTAATTTTTTGGAGGTCTGTTTGGACAATAATAGAGACAAAATTACTGGATGTACTGATTATTCAATTATTCATTATTCACTTTCAAGGTTGTGGCTGTTCCACTATTCCTTTCTGTTCCTCAGTGATGTATTAGTAAACTACTGGTTGTCATCTTACTGTGGTCAGGGTAGTGTGTGGGTGCCTTTGTGTAACTAGTCAGACTAGTTTGATTGTATAAGATAGATTTCAGCCATAATCTTGACTTGGTGTTTTTTAAAACAACAGGACCACTTCCTGTTATCTGTAAGAGTTGTTTTAGAGATAAGTTGGTCCACTGTCATCTCTGTTACAGTAAATAGTTAATGTTATATAATCATTTAAAGTACATTGTAATAGTGGAATTGAGATATTTTCTGAGGTCAATGATATGCTAACTATAATCATTGTTTTAAAATAGCCATCAAGTTTAGGGGTGGGGGTATAATACACAAAATTATGTGTGCAGTTAGCCCAGCACATAGGTTCTATCGAATAATACAGTGCATTTCGCATGTGACCTGCACAATAAGTTACCCCCAGTGGCCAGCCAACAAGTTTCTTTGATTTTGAAAAGTGGGTAAAAATAGCAACCTGCAGCCTAAACTGTCAACAGTCACTCGCGCCTTTTTTTCCCCTACATTTTATCTAAACTCCGATTCGGCGCAACACTAGTATAATCGCAAACTGATATCGAGTGCCGAAGGCCAGAGTGGTCGAGTGCCGAAGGCCCAAGATCGGGCCTTCGGCCCTCGATGTCAGTTTACGATTAGACTAGTGTTGCGCCGGATCGGAGTTTAGATAAAGCATAGGGGGGTACGCAGTCTTGAACAATCTCTTGTGCTAACATTGATCATTAATCATAAATTCCCCAAACATATGTTGCTATTTACCATTCCCAAAGTATGTGATCATTTCCTGTAGATACACATCGATACGCATCATGTAATCTTGATATACTTATGATTGAATAAAGTTCTTCAGTAGCTTTCTAGTACCCTAACATAACGTCTGGTGTGTCCTTCACTCTCTTACGAACCTACCCCCACATAATTTGGTGCCGAGACCAGGATTTGATAGGTTTAAGCATGGATCACGACACACCACCACAACTCGAACGTCAGGGCCAGCCCGTATCTGGAGGTAACGCCGCATCGTTGAAGACATACAGGGCCGCCCACAGGGGACAAACTTTGAAGCTACTCACGATGGCAGACAAAGCGGTAGTGGACATCGAGTCCAGCGAATCCGAAGATACGAAAAACGACAAACTGTTAGAACTACAAGGGATCATAAATAGTCTACACATGAAAGTTGACTATATGCAGCGATTAGACGAAGATATTCTTGGATCAGCAACCCAAGACGAACTCATGGACCTCATCGTGGAAGCAGACGATTATCTACATGAAAGCAGAATGCAGATTTTGAAACGGGAGAGACTTTTGAACAAGTTTACAACCGCGAAACCCTTACCCGCTCCTCAGACGACAGAACATAGGGGGAAAACGACGCAGCTACCGAAGCTACAACTCCCCACCTTCGAAGGCGATGTTCTCAAATGGACAACCTTTTTCGACTCGTTTAGATCGGCCGTCGGGGACGATCCAAACCTGACTCCGGTACAGAAGTTTCAATATCTTAAAGGCCAGTTACGCGAAGAAGCGCTCCGTGCGATCGAGGGACTATCGATGACGGACGCCAACTACGAAAACGCTGTGGACATTCTGACCAAACGATACGGTCAGAAACACAAAATCATATACGCACATATGGCAGCACTGTGGGATTTACAAGCGCCGACAAGAGAAATCTCAAGCATGCGAGACTTCTACGACACGCTCGAGACACACGTGCGCGGTCTCAAAGCACTCGGCAAAAACGAGGATTCGTACGGCGATTTATTAGTGCCGATCGTCATGAGAAAGTTACCTAGCGAAACACGAACACAGATTTCCCGCGACCACGAAGACGAATGGAATTTAACGGACTTACGAACTTCCATACTTAAGGAAGTTGAAGCATTGGAAGACGGTTTACAATCCGATCTATACAATACTACGGACAAACATAATTCGAATGATATGACATCTACGGCAGCATTTCTAACGCATGGAAGGAAACCCCGCGAACCCGCTCGTGAAAAACCGAAATCACCAAAATGCACATTCTGCAATGGAGGCCATTACGCCAACTACTGTGACGTCATTACGGAACCCGACAAGCGAAAACAGATCGTCGTCCAAAACAGGTTATGCTACAATTGCCTTGGTCGTCACGCAGTTAAAGTTTGTACATCTAAATCACGTTGTAAAAAATGCGGTAAGAAACATCATACTTCTATATGTACTGGACCACCTGTTGAAACGAAATCGACTGACTGTGTACAATTTGCAGAAACTGGAAACGATTTCCAGTTCGGTTCCGTCGTGTTGAAGACAGCAGTCGCGCAAGTTCTACATTCATCAAATCAACGCAGACAGACTGCGGCAACAATTTTATTCGATGAAGGCGCTACTCGATCGTTTATTACCCAAGATTTCGCTGACAAACTTGGCATTGTCGCAACGTCTACGGAGACGTTAAGTTTAGCAGTATTCGGCGAAAAGGCACCTCGTTCACGCACTTTCAAAACCACCGACATCGATGTCATCGCGGAAAACGGAGACACTATTCGACTAAAGACTTTGATCATACCAAAGATCGCAGCACCGTTGCAAAATCAAATGACAAAGAAGATGAGTGAACTGTCTCATCTACACGGACTGAAATTAGCTCATCCTCCATCGAATTGCCCTTCATTCGTAGTTGACATACTCATCGGAGTAGATTTTTACTGGAATTTCGTTGGTGACAAGGTAATTCGGGGACCACCCACAGCGGTATCATCGAAGTTAGGCTATCTACTTTCGGGACCAGTACCTGGACGCGTACGTGGTCATAGAACAGACTCTACATTTCTACTTTTGGATTCATCGGACGAACAACAATCATTACAGCGTTTCTGGACATTAGAAACACTCGGGATTACGGACAATCCGACTAGTATTAAGGACGAACTGACATTCGAAACTTATCGGGACAATTACATTACGATACAAGACCAACATGAAACTGCTATGGTTGTGAACTCAGCTAAACTTGATACAATCACGCGAACTTCAGGAATTAACGTGATCATCGACGTCAATCGATTTAGTTCAATAACTAGACTCCGCAGAGTAACGGCATTAGTTCTACGCTTCATTGGAAATATGCGAAATTCAGACAATCGAGTAACCGGAGAATTAACCGCGCAAGAAATTAAGACTGCAGAGAAACTTTGGATTTCTAACATTCAATCGGACTGTTATGGAGATGAAATCAAACTACTCAAATCAAACGAGAGAAAACACGGACAACTTGTGAAACAATTGAAACTGTTCGTAGATACAGATAACATTGTTCGCTGTGGAGGACGTCTCCACAATGCACCACTCACGGAAACTGCGAAGTTTCCTGCGTTGCTACCGAAGTATCATCACTTCACACGCCTCATCATTCAGTATCATCATCGCCATTCAAAACACATTGGATTACAAGGTACTGTCACAGCGATACGTCAGTACTATTGGATACCCAGCATTCGCGTTGTCGTGAAATCGGTAACCAGGGAATGTGTTACTTGTAAGTTTGTAATCGGACTATCATATCAAGCACCTATCAAGGCACCGCTACCAGTCGTACGCGTTACTGATCGTCCGGCATTCACAGTAACAGGCACGAGTATAAAATTGGCGTCAGATTCAGATTCAGATTCAGCTAGCGTCATATTGAGCGTCAGATTCAGCGTCAGATAGCGTCAGATCCGAAGACACCCGACGGACTCAATCAAAACTGACATAATACCGTTGAGACTACAGGGAAAGATTCTACTTCACAACCTTTTGATGGAAGATGGAATGTCTCTGCTTGCACAATTTTTAAATTTTAAATTCAAATTTTTTAAAATGACAACATATTACATACGTAAACTTAGCTTTTACTGACACCATGTACATTATTGGCAAAAAGTATCAACCAACGAACATACACTGGCTGAACTTGGAGCTATCAATGTCTCGGTTGCAAGTATTTCAACTCTATTTCACATATTTTTCCCCAAATAAAAATTGTGCAAGCACAGACATTTCAACTTCCATCAAAAGGCTGTGAAACGGAATCTTTCCCTGTAGTCTCAACAGTATTATTTCGTGTTTGATTGAGTCCGTCGGGTGTCTTCGGATCTGACGCTGAATCTGACGCTCAATATGACGCTAGCTGAATCTGAATCTGAATCTGACGCCAACTTTATACTCGTGTAACAGGCGTTGATTTTACAGGCGAACTGTATGTTAAACTGGAAGTTGGCAAGGAAGCCAAACGGTATGTTTGTTTATTTACGTGTGCTACAACACGTGGCGTACACTTAGAATTAGTTGATAACATGACAACAAGTGCATTTCTTCGCGCATTTCGTCGATTTGCAGCTCGACGTTCATTACCGAATCGCATGCTGAGTGACAACGCGTCAACATACGAAGCTGCAGCGAAGGAAATTCACGAACTTATGAAGTCTCCATCGGTGAAAGCGTTTCTCGCGAACCACCTCGTACAGTGGGACTTTATACCCAAGAGAGCCCCTTGGTTCGGAGGCTTTTGGGAACGATTAATCGGCATCACAAAACTCTGTCTGAAAAAGGTACTACGACGTGCATACGTATACGAAGATGAACTCAGAACGCTACTCGCTGAAGTAGAGGCCGTCATAAATGATCGACCACTAACCTATGTTTACGGTGACTCCAATGAGCCGCAACTTATAGTAGGTCGAAATATAACAACGCTACCATATGACGAAATTGACATCAACGAACTACGCGATCCAAATTATATGACACAACCACTCTTAGAAAAGAGATCGCATCGTCTCGCAAAACTCTTGCAACACTTCCACACCCGGTGGATCGAGGAATATTTGACTGCATTGAAAGAACGGGATTTCAATGTCACAAAGGGCTCCACTAAAAATGAAATCAAAGTCGGAGATATCGTACTTGTCCACGACGATCAGAAAAAACGTACGCATTGGAAACTCGCCGTCGTTCAAAAACTCAAACCTGGCAACGATGGACTAGTTCGTTCAGCCGAAATCAAGACGGCAAATGGATACAGTAATCGCCCAGTTACTAAACTGTATCCTCTCGAGATTAACAGTGACGATACCAGTGAAACCGAATCGACTGAATCAGTAGTCGAGACGTGTGACGCTACAACTCGCTCTCAACGTCCGGTAAGACAAGCAACTAAGAACGCCATGAAGAAAATCAAGGAATGGACTAAATTAATATCGGACTGAGAACTGATCAATGCTTAACTTTAATGTAAAGTTTCATAATCAGAACTTATTGATTCCTCTTTCAGAGAACTTTGACTTGATCATTTTAATACTTGATGAACCTTACATTATGATTCTGTTTAATACGATCTTAAGCAGTATGATTACAGAACTCTGACGGACGTAATCAATTACTTCATTATTATGATGTTTATACATGTTGAATTTATGCGTTAGTTTATAGTTTGAAAGAAATCTAAGTTTGTCATAGGTCAACACACATCGTTTATACTCGCCTAGATGAACAAAAAGGATTTCTATACCTAGCTTATTTTAGTAGTTCGACCAATGATTAATTTCAACATTATACTATGTGAATATTAGTTTGTATCCAACGTATCTTAATTATATTTGATCTTGACATTTTTCGCGGGCCGGAGTAAATGTCGGAAACCATGTCGGAGACTCAAAGTCTTGAACAATCTCTTGTGCTAACATTGATCATTAATCATAAATTCCCCAAACATATGTTGCTATTTACCATTCCCAAAGTATGTGATCATTTCCTGTAGATACACATCGATACGCATCATGTAATCTTGATATACTTATGATTGAATAAAGTTCTTCAGTAGCTTTCTAGTACCCTAACATAACGTCTGGTGTGTCCTTCACTCTCTTACGACCTTTCGTATATCAAGCCTGACCCGTCATGTTTCATAATTACTATAATATTGGCCAGGGCCCCTAAAAAGATAAAATGCCCCCCCCCCCCCATTTGGATGATGCCCCCTGTCAGACTATCCTAGATTCAAAATTCAAATTGCCGTCTAGTCCTGCTTGCCTGCTTGCATACAGAGTGAAGTCTTCCCTTGAGTCTTTGGAAAGGCGTACACAGTCTGCAAGCAGGACTAGTTGCCGTCCAGCCGCGGTCATGACAGGGCGGACGAAGATTCTTCGTCTGACCGTAGTCGAAACCGTAACGTCTTCCCCCCAAAAAAAACAAAACCATACAAACAAACAAACAAACAAGAAAAACAACTTCAAAAAAAAAAAAAAAACGAAATGTCATACTCTTAACGCGAAAAGGGAAAATGAACGACCTGTCACAGATGTATGTTTATCATATACCATGACATCGATAAACACAACAAACTCTGATTGCAATTCAAATTGTAAAACATTTTACTGTCTCTGCAAAACATAGTTTTGATTTTGACTGTCTCACCACGACAGTGATTAACACTTCTCCCTTCTGCTGTAAAGGTTGATCGTGCATTAGTTTTTACTTTCGACCAACACACACGTTGTATCACATTGCACGCATATAGCCCGCTTACACGATGAAACTCGACGAGCAACGCACCATTCACCATGCGACGAATTGCATCGTGCACTCGCTCCGTTACAGGGTCTTATGTCGTCGCTAGGTGCGTCGCAAGGAAACCGAAATGTCGGTTTTTCTGCGACGAGTCGCAAGTTGCTTCTTGAGTTGCTTCATGAGTTGCACCGTGTAACCACATCGTCGCATCGCAAGTGATAACCTTTGACATATACCAACGTGTCAAATGACGTTCAATGTTATGACCGCCATGTTTTTAGTATAAATATTCTATTCGGCAAGTATTTTTGATAAAATTTTTATTTATCACCATGATTACCACTTATCAATAGTATACAAAGAATGCTTAATTTCCGCTGAATATAATTTTATTTCTAAGGAATGCAAGTAGCGATGTCGAAAAGATCAACATCGCCCTAAACGAACTTCGAATTGAATATAGTTTTACTATCGATACCTCAACAAATTTTCAGTCATTGTATTCGTAAATACAAGCAATTTTATAGCATTTCTGCCAAGTTCCTGCCGCTAGACGACTTGACCTCTATGACATGTAACTTTTTTTATATCTACGCATGTGCAACAGTTATCTCTTGCGACTCACCATGCGACTTGTTGCGTCGTGTGCGCGCTCCATCACAGTTGCTAGCCTCGTCGCAATCGACGAATTGCTTCATGAGTTGCATCGTGTAACTACGCTGCGTTTGAACAAATCAAAAATAAATTTTGTTAACACGTAAGCTAAAAAAAAATGCTTGACATGGCCCGCTCAGATCGGTGCAAGAGGGGATAGGAAACAATCTTAATTTTTCCTTAGTTCAGTGGTATAATCATAAAAAAACAAGCTTAGTGCAGTCTATTAGCAGAGATACATGTAACTACAGATCAAGATGTATATTTGTATGAAATTGTAGCTATAGACACGGGAACTCTATTTTTCCTTATATTTAGTTCTCCTGCAATTATTTACAAAATCCCCAAACACGAGGTGACTCTCAGCTAAGTGGTAAAATGGGTCAAGGGTCGACATTAGGTGCAGCGTATGGTATCCAAAAGATGATTATCTTGAAATAGTGACAGTGTGTCAAGGCGGGTAAAATGCTAATCCATCCATCATGATTTATCCATGTACGTTGCCCGATTTCATACAAGCGTATAAGGGATATGAGAGAAAAGCTATCCTGGGCCAAGAAACAAAAATGTGCGGATTTTTCGGGAACACGACCACCCTATTTCAAACCCGCTTATAAGGAAAGTCACGCGAAAAGAGGAAAATTTTCAAAAATTTAAGGGTAGGGGTGGGGTGAAATTTGCCAAATGTTTCGCATTGACAAAGGGACGTGTTCGCTCTTGAGTTGTCGGCATACTGCGCCGAAAGTTTCACCATTCGCTACAAAGCCAAGCTAATTAAAAAGTCCTGATCCTGATGCAATCAGTATGCAGACGATTGTGTATGGTACAAGAACTGTGAGCACCGTGCGTGGAGTTGTCTTTGCTAGAATGGGAAAGCCCTTTCTCTTTTTTTATCTATAATAAGCAAAGTCCCGGAAAATTTTCAAAAACAAAAACGTTAAATTTTGCCCCCTTTCTTGGGTCAAAGCGAAATGAAATACAGGTTCCCTACTACCTACCCTATTTCCCGAAAGCATGTTCCAAGAAATACACACATTCTTTGGCTTTAGCCACCCTTAAGATTTCATCGGCGTTGAAACACAACCGAAATTCACCGAAAAACTTCAGTCCCAGTGCGGCAACTCAAAGGGTTTCGCATTGACCAAGAGATGTGTACTCCCTCGAGTTGTGGACATTCTATGCCGAAACTTTCACCTCACACTCTCCAAATGGTTGTTAAAAGCGCCCACACAATCTATTATCACAAAGAATATGTTGATATCGTGTTTTTAACATGTCAAAAATTCATGACCGCGTAGCTTGGTGTGATCGCGTATGAAAGTCCGTAGACTGGGGAACCTTCCGACTTCTGGTTGTTTGGTAAGAAAAAATCAAAGCGGAGCACATGGTGAAAAGAAATGATACAATAAAGGAGATATATAACAACCGATCCATTTAAATGTTTTTATCGAGATCTAAAAGTGCCCAGTGAAATCCATGTAGTCACATTTATTACTGTCAGTCATGTTAGAGATGTCGGGTGGATGCACAGACAAATGGCATTATTTGTCTGTGGGTGGTGTAAACATGCCCTTATGCACGCGCCGTGAAGTTCACGTACAATGCATTTAATGGAATGACTTACACTTCCATGGTACTTCCAATGAATAACCCATATTCTGCCTGTTGACATTGATAAAGGATACATATACATTAGTACATGTATCTTTTATCTATATATGCTGTTGATGAAATAATGTTGTGGTAACCGTTGCGACGGGCATACTTTTCAATTTAGCCCGCTTGCCTCGTGTCAAAGTCGTCTAACCATGGCTATAAATGAATCACAGTCAGACTGGGATGATGGGTAGAGACAGCAAATAATTTGTACCAGTTTGGCTATGTTAATCGTAAATCGGGTCATAAATATGTCAATTTGATCCAGTAATTCAAGATATGTTAGATCAAGTAATGTAATGTGACTCGACATATTAATTTCAATAAGTAAGATAATGGCAAAAAATACAAAAATGCGACTCGTTGATGTTTCATGTGAATTTTAAGCAGAGTTTGTGTAAAGTGCAGGGAGGGAGGGAAGGAGGGAGGGAGAGAGAGAGAGAGAGAGAGAGAGAGAGAGAGAGAGAGAGAGAGAGAGAGAGAGGGGAGGGAGGGAGGGAGGGAAGGAAGGAGGAAGGAGAGAGGGAGGGAGAGAGGGGAGGAAGGAGAGAGAGAGAGAGAGAGAGAGAGAGAGAGAGAGAGAGAGAGAGAGAGAGAGAGAGAGAGAGAGAGAGAGAGAGAGAGAGAGAGAGAGAGAGAGAGAGACACTTCTATTATCGTCAAGTATATTTCACTAGACACGTATGTCGGGTCACAATTGTAAAAATATCGTCACGTTTGAAGCCTTAGACGATGCTAGACGATAGTGTCGATATTATCCGACACCATCCCATTTTTTGGGTGGGGGTGCGACATCGTAGCTATTACGGCAAAATTGTTAAATAATATGAATTGGAGACCATTGTCAGCAATAGAGGTGTACACCAAGATAAATATCCAACAGTATCGTCTCGTTTATTCGACGAGCATGTATGTAAGGGTACCTAGATTGGCAAAGTTGCAACGGTCCAACTTTGCCGAAAATCGCGCGAAGTTGGACTGACACTACTTTTGGCACAAAGTTGGAGTCCCACTTTACGGTCCCACTTTGCCACTTCAGGTACCCTTTACCTCCTATAGACCAATATTGGATCACGATCAAACTTTAAAATATATCGTCTAGTTAGGAATCTTAGACGATACCATACGATAGTATCATCAGATAGTATCTGGTGTTTTGGGAGCTACATTGTCGGGTCACGGTCACAGTTAAAATAGAAAACAACATCGTCTGTTTTGTGGCCATTGACAATACAAGATGATAGTATCGAAAGTATCCGATATCATAGCATATTTTGGGGTGCGACATTGTTGGGCCAGTTCAATAAAATATCGTCTATTTTGTAGCCCGAGAAGTCTTTCTATCGTGATAGATATAATGTGCCTCAAACGATCCTACACGAAATGTACAAACATATCGTCTTGCTTGAAGCCGTGGACGACACTTAGACAATAGCATCGATATTATTCGATACAATCATATGCTATACTCTAATATCTATTTTATTGTAGTATCGATACCAGACGATAAACATCCGATATCGTAAAAATGTGCAATGTCGCGATATCCTACTATCGAGTTCCCAAGCACCCATCCACCACCCGCGCGTCCTCTCACATCCTTACCATTACACTACAATGACGTGTTCATAGATACGGTAGCTAAAATTTATCAAGTATGTGACTCAGCCGTTCAAACTGAGTTGCGAGCTAAATTAATCTAAGAAAGCGCAGAAACACCCATAAAGTTGTCCGGGTTTGGTAAAAATGCGTTATTTTAGTGAAAGTAGCGGCTGATCTTTGGGTCATCGTTGACTGTGCGACTTTGACTACAGTTACTTTACAATGACTTGGACTACAAACGTTATAACGTTTCCCGTTAAAATCATATTAACAAAATGTCCTATTTTTACCATATATTTGTCAGAATTAACTTCTTTTAACCAGTCAGTCATCCTACTTCAACCATAGACAATCTCTCTATATTGTCTATGCTTTAACTACGCTTTAACCATAGACAGTAGTCTTTATCTATTATCTATGCTTTAACCATGTTCTAGGTCGTCTGAACACGGACGTAATTTATGTCCGTGGTCTGAACATCCGAAAGTAGAGCTTGTCTCGCGTACAGTCAAACTGCGGAAGCACTCAATCGTTATACTATGTAACACTACGAAATACTGCACACAAGAATGGTTGAACCACATTTATCTGTGGTTGGAACGTTACGATGTAAAGGAAAACGCAAATCTTTAACATGCAGTATTAGATTTTGCGCAAGTTGTCCATGGCAACCAATTCACACATTTTGCTGGCTTAGCCATAGATAATAGAGATGTTCCTCTCTATAATCTATGGCTTAGCATATTAACTAACCCTACAATTTCGGGGTGATTGTGGTTGGATCATCTCTTGTGCGGGACAACTTGTCGGGAGTTTGAAATGATAACAGACAAGTCGTTGGCAGAAAACGAGGGACATTACGTTTCTAAATTGAAGCTGATTGAAAACTTAAACGATATTTAGATCAAGCCAATTGTCTGCTATATGCTCAGACATATCCATTATGCTGTCTCTGTTTATCTAAAAAAAAAAAAAACATCGAAGCGTTGACGAAAGAATAGTGTCTCTTTCTATTGTCTATGAGTAGATTATTTGCATAGTCGCAAGTCACACCTACACTGTAGAGACAGGGAACAGTGAGATAAGAGTAACTACATGCTGTGGGAAAGACAAACAGCAACATTAATAATGCATAGTTAGTATATTATCGACAGGATGATTTAATATCGGACAACAAGCATGACCGGCTTCTTTTCTCGGTTTACATGTATCTAATATCGACAATGTCGCCTATGTTCAAGTTCGCAAAAGAAAAGCTCAAATTCCCCAATCACAGTGATCGAGGAGCCGTTTATCCATATATAACTACCCTTGCCTAGTATTGTGTAAAGAAAGGGACTATCAGATATATCTTCATAGTATGACTAACAAAGTACGCCTGTCACTTCATTTCTAGATGGAGCATATCAGTATACACGTGTACATAACGCTAAAGGATGAATTGGGTACCAGATCGAAGACCATTCATGTTTTGTACCAGTTAACTCGAAATAAATAATAAAACCCGAAGCGTGACTTTGAACTACTGACATAATAGTAAACAAATAGTGTAAAAAATTACGGTTACTACCGGAATTTTTATCCTCATATATCCACCTTTGCCGCCTCTGAAAAGAATGGGGCAATCAGATAATTGTTTGTGGTATAACTAATATAGGGAAGACTAGGGGATTTACCCTCATTGCCCCTCAAGTAAAATAGTTGATCGTTTTCCACGCACACGTGTGTCTTTAGCACCCTTTCTAGATGAAAAGAAATATGATTGAACTGGGTGCAAGATGAAGTCAGAGGACCACGTTTTGTACCAATGAACTAGAATGGGAAGGTAATACACAGACGACCGAAACGACAGGAAAGGGTAAAATAAAAATGTAACATTCACCACTGGAACATTCACATACAACCACCTTTGCCTCCTGTGTAAAGATAGGAACAATCAGATAATTGTTTATGGTATTACTAACTTGGGGAAGACATAGAACTTTACCGTCATCTCCCCTCACGGTAAAAGTTGACCGTTTTCCACACAGACAAATATGTGTCTTTAGCACCCTTTCTAGATGGGGGCATACACGTATACACATGTACATAACGCTAATATATGAACTGGGTGCAAGATGAAGTCAGAGGACCATGTTTTGTACCGATGAACTAGAATGGGAAGGTAATACACAAACGACCAAATTTACCGAAACGATACAGCTGTGACTTTGAACTACTGACACAATAGTGAACAATAAGGGTAAAAATGGTACATTTACCACTGGAACGTTCATCCACATATAACCACCTTTGCCCCCTGTGTAAAGATAGGAACAATCAGATAATTGTGTGTGGTGACAAACTTAGGAAAGACATAGAACTTTACCCTCATCTCCCCTCACGGTAAAAGTTGACCGTTTTCCACACAGACAAATATGTGTCTTTAGCACCCTTTCTAGATGGGGGCATACATGTATACACATGTACATAACGCTAATGTATGATCTGGGTGCAAGATGAAGTCAGAGGACCATGTTTTGTACCGATAAACTAGAATGGGAAGACTATACACAGACGACCAAATATACCGAAACGATACAGCTGTGACTTTGAACTACTGACACAATAGTGAACAATAAGGGCAAAAATGGTACATTTACCACTGGAACGTTCATCCACATATAACCACCTTTGCCCCCTGTGTAAAGATAGGAACAATCAGATAATTGTGTGTGGTGACAAACTTAGGAAAGACATAAAACTTTACCCTCATCTCCCCTCACGGTAAAAGTTGACCGTTTTCCACACAGACAAATATGTGTCTTTAGCACCCTTTCTAGATGGGGGCATACACGTATACACATGTACATAACGCTAATATATGAACTGGGTGCAAGATGAAGTCAGAGGACCATGTTTTGTACCGATGAACTAGAATGGGAAGACTATACACAGACGACCAAATATACCGAAACGATACAGCTGTGACTTTGAACTACTGACACAATAGTGAACAATAAGGGCAAAAATGGTACATTTACCACTGGAACGTTCATCCACATATAACCACCTTTGCCCCCTGTGTAAAGATAGGAACAATCAGATAATTGTGTGTGGTGACAAACTTAGGAAAGACATAAAACTTTACCCTCATCTCCCCTCACGGTAAAAGTTGACCATTTTCCACACAGACAAATATGTGTCTTTAGCACCCTTTCTAGATGGGGGCATACACGTATACACATGTACATAACGCTAATATATGAACTGGGTGCAAGATGAAGTCAGAGGACCATGTTTTGTACCGATGAACTAGAATGGGAAGGTAATACACAAACGACCAAATTTACCGAAACGATACAGCTGTGACTTTGAACTACTGACACAATAGTGAACAATAAGGGTAAAAATGGTACATTTACCACTGGAACGTTCATCCACATATAACCACCTTTGCCCCCTGTGTAAAGATAGGAACAATCAGATAATTGTGTGTGGTGACAAACTTAGGAAAGACATAAAACTTTACCCTCATCTCCCCTCACGGTAAAAGTTGACCATTTTCCACACAGACAAATATGTGTCTTTAGCACCCTTTCTAGATGGGGGCATACACGTATACACATGTACATAACGCTAATATATGAACTGGGTGCAAGATGAAGTCAGAGGACCATGTTTTGTACCGATGAACTAGAATGGGAAGGTAATTATACAAACGACCAAATTTACCGAAACGATACAGCTGTGACTTTGAACTACTGACACAATAGTGAACAATAGGGGTAAAATTGAAACATTTACCACTGGAACGTTCATCCACATATAACCACCTTTGCCCCCTGTGTAAAGATAGGAACAAAATAAGAATACCACTCCTATAGATTACGAGCAGCTATGATCAGCGAAGTACCACCGGGACAAATATGTTCAAATTACCAGCTTAATCTGTTTGTAAAAGGCTAACATTTATTGGACTTTGACCCCCTGGTAAAAGTTTTGACAAATATTCCACTATGTCCAAAGTTCAAACAACCATGTTTACCTTGATTTCCTGTGGGTGAAAAGGTTGGGTAAAGGTGTCACTATGGTAACTATACCCGGGGTGTCAAATGCTTCCAACACTTGCAAGTATTTCGCTGGGTTTAGGAGGACAAAATATGTTAAACACTATGGTTCCCCCCCTGTCACCACCCCTGGTGAAGATGGATGACAGTATGGTCTTTCCCAGTAAGACAAATATACCCCCCAAAATACGACCCACCTTTACCCACCCTGACAGACATGGGCAAATGAGACTTTTCGTATAGCTCGTCAGTGTGTTAGGTAAATTAACGGAGTGGAATCTTTACCGAAATCGCTCTTCTGTTTGTATTATATCACTCTACTGTTTGAAAAATCGCTCTTGTTTCAACAAACAGAAAAGAGATTTGTCGTTTTCGGCCACGGTAAATCTTATATATTAGTTATTGTTCTCCTGCCATCAGTACCAAAGACATTTTCTTCATGAAATAGAACATTGTCATGTTGTAGCAACTGAACTACGAAGCTTTCTATTGGTCGAAACCACGGGGTCAACGGGGGTTGAATGTTAATATAGACTGTAGTGTATTGGACTATCAATCATGTCCAGAGAACTTTTACGTTGTCTTTAGTTCAAATAAAAGTTTTTTCATTTCATTTCCAATGTCAAAAAAACATTGAATGATGACTTTTAAGAATCAATGGACCAGTTTCCTGCCCCCCCTATGGTTATTTTCTTGTGCTTCTCATTATGTTAAATAATATTACGCCCTCTCTGCACTGCCTAGATTTCCACAAGGAATTTCATGATCATATAGATGTACGATCATTACTCCTGGCACAGACCTCGGCACAACATCTCTCTTGGGAGCATACCCATCTATTGCAGCCTCTGTAAGGGCACAGAATTAACAATAACATATTCTACTTCTACTTCTATACTGAGTAAACATCCGAAAGGATTATCATCACACAGGGGTAACGCAGGCGGCGTCCTTTTTTATCTCACCCGTGTTCACTGAGGGGAGCACGATCTATGAGATCGGTGATATCAATGCTGGAGAGGGCAGATTTGAAACCGTCTATTGTCTTTGCTTGTTGAATGGATAATGGTAAGAGATTCCATTCTGGAATTGTCCGAGGAATAAGTGAATATTTATAACAGTTTTTCTTAGCGTTGATCGATATGAAAGAAGAACCAGGTGCACTTCCCCTAGTAGAACATGATAATGATTCTGGTAGTTTATCATCTTGAAAAGCAATTAGATTATTTGTAGCTTTGTATAGGAAAGTTAGTCTGCTAACTGCCCTGCGATTTTCAAGGCATTGCCATTGAAGCTTCCGGAGTATATCGGATACACTGGCCTCCCTCTTGATAGAGTTGACTTCTCAGACAGAGGACCCTCTATCACAGAGGTCGCAGAGCCTACGGAGCTTAGACCCTACATCAGACCCTGAGAGGTTACTTAAAAGATATTGTCCAAATCAATCATGTCGTATAGTTTAAAGCTATCCTGATGACCTTTTCATCATGTACGAGTTAAAACGTCCATGTATATGAAGATGTACACGAACGGCCCGTTCGAAATATTCCTCATAAACTTGACTTTATCATGGTTACTACAAAAGATTTTGTAGTAATCGTGACTTTATCGATCAGAGCTGAGACCGAGTCCCATCAGCCTACCTCAGAGCGGAAGAATATTTGCTCAGAGCAAAGTAGTGCGCTATATTTATGCTTATTACATTTACTTGTGACCACGTCTACGTAATTCCCTACTGAAAACGTATTTACAAATACATTTTAGACTTATTAGCACATGTATATTTAAGTTTGTTAAACAAGACAGACGAGGACATAGTTTGACTTACAAGAGTGACAAGTCTTTCACTACGTTATGTTTTCCTGTGTTCAAATAAATGCATGCTGTCCATTTGAAACACTGACTCATACTTTGTGTGAATGCTGTTTGTGTTTAACAGTTGTGTGTTGGGTTGGTGAACATGCTTTCAACTGTACCAAAATAAGCTCATAGCTTTCTCAGCATTAGAAGAGGATTATGTTACTTGATTAGCCATACTGCTCTTCAGATAGACTAGCTAACAAAGCGCAGCACACAACACCCCCCCCCCCCCGCGCGCCCGTGTTAGGTCGCCCTCTATAGTTGAGTGTGTACAGAACACCACTCCAGGAAATACAGGTATTCTGTGTAAACTTGGGGTAATGGAGAGTTCATTCATGTTTGGCTTAGTTATTTTTTCAAAATTACAACATCTTACACAAATCAGTCCGGAGGCAAAATTGAAAACCAACAAGTGAGTTAGCCAGAGACACCCTTTGATGATTAGGTATCAAGGTAGTTTATTTGATATTTACTCCCTACAAAGGAAATCCAAGATGCCGAGGAGTTGGGCAAATGACAATAAATTGCTTACTATGCAGATTTTTGTTGTTGTAAGAATTAGTTTTTGTTGCAACATAGTTTACTTGAATGTCACGGAACAAAAGACTGCAGATCGACAAGGTGTAACACATACACACACGCACGCATGCACAACACACACACACACACACACACACACACACACACACACAAATAATAACATAACTTTTTCAAGGTTTTCATCAATTAAAAGATCACCAAAATTAAATTGTCTCATAATCTCAAAAAATGTCTAACGACTCATCATTTCTCCTTTTCTGAAAGAAATAAGGTAAATACTCATGTTTCAACAGATTTCACTTCACCAAATGACTCCAACACCTAAATCACATGCACATGATACATTTTCATGGTTTGCGTTTTCATAACGGTTTCATAAATAAAACAACTGTTGATGAAATCACCAATCTGAACTGATAGTTAGGTAGGACCATGAAGTCCAAACATATTTGCGTATACTTATGTACACCTTAAATTACGACAATATTATCCGAATCAAGGAACCACAAAATAGCGTTGAAGGCGCTATTCAATCGGTACACTCCACCGCGCAGCGTCCGGTGAAAATGTTATTTCAAATGTAATAAAGACAAAACAAGACTAAATCTAACAACATAACCGACGTCCTCTCGCGCAATGTATCTTGGAACCGGAAAATCGACTATAGGGACTTGAAAAATCACAGATATAGAGCTAAATTTCTTGCATAAATCATGAAATTGCAAGCCTATACCCTTACGGAAGGTATTCAGTTTAAATCTGGTTTATTAGGCGCTCTACTTCCTGTCTGTGTGTACCGTGGGGTATACATGTCACTGAAACTTCATGTTGCTGGCAGGCACTGAAACTTCAATTCATGTTGCTGCTCAGGCCATAGATCGTTCATTGCTTAAGGTTATAGACCACGTTCAATGTCCCTTGCTGATATTGGTTTGCAGTTAAGAAAGTAATGATTTTACACATCCATAACTATACATTTTCTGAAAGCTCTTGATCCACTCTTTACAATGAAATTAGTAAAATTTGGTTTTATGTACTTCAGATCACGTGACCTCTACATACGTGATAATTTGCATGTTTGGTTCAACAAAAATTAGCTCCTTCAAATTTCGACCAACAATAGAAAACGACGCACAGTGTTTATCACCACGTCAGTGGCTACAAAACCGTGTCTCAGATTTTTCCTATCTGTTTTTGTAACGAAGATATATAAATAATAATAAATAGTGTCCAAATAAACCATGTATGTCTCATCTAAATCCGTCTTACTTTCGAACAAAAGACGCAATCAAAAATCTGAGACACGGTTTTGGAGCCACTGACGTGGTGAATAAGATCCTACTGTGTTTGTTATTGTCGGGTACTCTTTGAGGTTGCTAATTTCCACAAAGTAACGCAATTCTTTACAAAATGTAAACTTGAGAAAATGACAAAAACATGTGTTTGAGTTGAAACAAACAAAAAACGTTTAACACATTCCTTACAGAAAAGTTGTAAGTGTCACATCCTTTATCACCTTCGAAAATTTGCTTTTTTCCATGTTATGACCATTCTATTGGCCAAAAAATATGAAATCTGTCAGTTCAAAGGTAGCCAACGCCCACTATTCGACATGCGATTTTGGCTATTCGGGTTAAAAATTAACTTCCTCATTTGCATATGTTTGCGAACAAATTGAGGGCGGAGCCTACTTCCTTTTATGGAAAGCAGAGTGTCAAGCTACGTTTTAGCGGTCTCAGGTTTTATGTAAAATAAACGTAGTGGTTTCCGGTGAGAGAGTAAATGTTCCCTGGGTTCCCGTTCAACATGAAACGACGGAAAATATACCAAATGCTTTGAAAGTGGTGTTTTAACTAATAAAGAATCTAGTTAGCTTCATAAAACATCTTTAGTATGATGGTATTTTCTTGGAGTAACAATGTATAGTCCGGTCGCGATTGTAGATGTACTATGTTTTGCTTTGAAGCATCTTACTCAGAGTCGATTGTTTTTATTTTGATACATAACATGTATCTGTGTCGAAATCAACGTCAAAAGACGCACCACTATTGTTGTAATTTGATATGTTGCCATTGTTGAATTTGTTGTGTCTACCAGCGCCGGTTCATCTGGATACAGCATACACAGTACATTCAATCATGGGTGGAGGATCTATGATTCAACACATCGCTTCAACGTCAATGCAAAACGAAAACTGTCAGACATGTCTAGCAATATAGCTCTCTCATGTCTCTAGCTCTTCGGCATGTTAATTTTTTTTACAAAAGCAAAAATAGTCGGAGATGACACGGCACCACGCGAGGGCTTCAGTGAGCACGGGCCGTGTTTAGAAAGAAGACGAAACCACCTCGTGTCAATTTGTGGTTGGTAATGAACTCAATCAAAAGAAAATGAAATAAGCGAGTACATAGTTTTCAAGAGGGATAGTTATCCGACAGCTTCGCTCTACTACGCGTATACGACGACTTCGCATTTGGAAGGTCGAAGACTGTAGCGTGATGACACGTGCTACGAAGGGAAGGGGGGGGGGGACTTAGCGTTCGATACTGACGTACCGCGTATACCGATGGAAAATCTGTACATTGAATATCGTAGATTTTTGAGGACATGTACCCAAAAATTCAATAACTGGGAATGATAATGTACCACGTTGTTCGTTTCTGTGACATTTTATTTAGTGTCACCTAAGTGAAGTAGTGTCGATGAACAACACGGGACGGTATATGTTTACATGGAAACGATCTGTTGACCTGTACTCGATAACTAGTCTTGCTGCTCGACGTTCGGGCTTTCTTTCGTATAAGTTACTATAACATATAAGCGAACGAAGTTTGCAGTGAGGGCTTGCCCGAACATCCTCGATAGCGATGTTAGGTCGTGTGTCGTAATTGTAACGGAAGAACATCCGAGGTCTAACAGATAGATTACTAGATAACGGGAGAGATACGAGTGGTGAGTTATTTTTTTTATTACAAAATAGCTATGCATGTGGTTCACGAAAAGATAACTTCCAAATCGTGGGTTTTGACTTCACTCGCTGAAACATAATCACCACTACTGTACCACAAGGGCGAGTATGTTTTGTAAACCTAGGCTATGAATCATTACTTCGCCTAGATAGCGAAAATGGATTCCCCAGAGGATCGATGGTTTGCTGATAAATCAGCTGATAAATACTTTTTTCCCTTTTTTGTTTAAAATTGTGATGATGTGGTACTATTTACACCTTTCCACCATTCTTTGTTGTAGGATGCCTTTGGGTTTTGGAAGACTTCGCAAAGACCATCTGTGCTAAACTGTAACAAAGCTGACTTTCACTTGCATTTTGACACCTATTGTAATACATTCCTTTATGCACAGTAAAATTTCATTAAAATTGAGAAATGTTTTCACCATTTAAATAGTTTTGAGTAGACAATCAGTTATAAGCAATATCTTGAAAAGACTGAGTAAGAGAGAGAGAGAGAGAGAGAGAGAGAGAGAGAGAGAGAGAGAGAGAGAGAGAGAGACAGTAACTCTAATTCATTCTCTTTATTCATTTTTTTAGCTCGCTCATTACATTATTGGGCAACTCTTTTTTGACACTGGAAGGACGTCCTCTTGTTATTCATACTTGTGGTACACTGTACCCCAGACCCCATGACCATAGCAATTCTTTTACTGGTCTGAGACTGTACTGTATCAGCAAGTTTATGTAAATGAGTAGCCAAGTACTTGACACATTTCGTCAAATGTATGCTAATGAGCTGCCTAGTACTTGACACTTTCCGTTATATTATAATAAAGTGTGCAAATGGTTGTAAAGCCATGTGCATTTGTTTTGGTTTTTTATTCCTTCCCATATCTCAAGATTGAGAAGTGCTACATTTATTTGGGTTGCATACAATGATAGCTCAAATGGTTGGTAGTCATTTCCCCCAAAAAAGTTAATTTTGTAATTTTTTCTAGCTTTATCGTGGTCTATAACCTTAAAGTCTGTGTAAGGGAGGGAGTTACTCAAATAACTCAAGCGAGGCAATTGAGTGGGGTTTCTGAATATTTGTTTTTTCACGGCAATTCCCCCGAGCTCGCCCCCCCCCCACCCCCATACTGTCAGTAATGATGGCACCATTAAATTGGGGAGAGTGAAGAGGGGTCACGACCATAACGTTTTCAGTGCCTCTCAGAAAGTGGACGCAATATTTTCCCACAAAAGACAAATGCAGTTTCACAATGTACAAACTTTTCAATGAGTCTAAGGCCTGCTTTCTAGTATTACGGAAACAATGACATACCACCATTGTTATTATTATAACATCCACACTATTATATATATATACATTTGTATATATATATATATATATATATATATATATATATATATATATATATATATATATATATATATATATATATATATATATATATATATACATTGTAATCTCTAGCAATAACTATGCCAGTTGCAACGTCTTCAGTGTAGTTTGATATGTGCCTTCTGTCTTGCCAAGTGTGACCAAATTCTTTCCTATGTAAAATGCAAGTAATAGAAGTATTTCAGGTTCACACGATTTACGAGTAAGTCGTCGACCTCTTTGAAGAGAGTTCAAACAACAAAAAAGAATGGATTTCTGCAAGTGAAAGGAGTCGTCAAATTTTATGAATGGTATTATGTGGCCTGGACTGTAACAGTTTCCATGACAAATATCTAGTATTGACTTGAAAATACCTGTGCAAGATATTTATAACCGTGTCCCAAATTCAAGGTAACCTTTGACCCATTGAAACTTTAAACCTTTCCCCCTCCTACACAGTATTAGCTCAGTAAAAAAAAAGTTGGCTCCTCATAAAATCAACAAAGCATACATGACTTTCTTTATGTTGCGTTCGAATTCATTGTACACGAAAACACCGTTGTAGAATAAAGAGCTCCCAGTAGAGCATATGCAACACTTAGCAGTTCTCAAAGTGAAAATATAACATACTCTAGAGGTAACATTTATAGTTGCCATGGTAACTATACATTTCTGGAATTGTCACTGGATTCACCCCTCAACTAAACCAAAAGATATATTTATTCCGTTTTGACAAAGGCTTAATATTTTAATTTAACTTATTTCCATTGCCGTGCCCTCTTGGAATCTTTCCAAAACGTTTCGTCTAGATTCGTCCACACCTTGTTTACATATCTGGCTAAAAAAACACATAATTAATGCATTTCACCTGTCCGTGAACAAAGGCATTTTTATTCCAAAATATATGTTGTTACATCCAAGCATGTCTATACACCCACTATTCAAATTATATTTACATTACGGCTCAAGAAACATGAGACATCCACGTAATTCAAGTATCTAACCCAGTATTATCAGGTATCACCTCTCATTCATGTAATTCAAGTGTCTAACCCTGTATTATCAGGTATCACCTCTCATTCATGTAATTCAAGTATCTAACCCAATATTATCAGGTATCACCTCTCATTCATGTAATTCAAGTGTCTAACCCAGTATTATCAGGTATCACCTCTCATTCATGTAATTCAAGTGTCTAACCCAGTATTATCAGGTGTCACCTCTCATTCATGTAATTCAAGTGTCTAACCCTGTATTATCAGGTATCACCTGTCTTTTAGTATAATTATATTTACCTTGACCACCATGGTCTAAATTTCAAACGATTCGATTTAATTCGATTTCATCTATTATTACCTTCGGCAAATGAGTACAAAAATGACTCCAATCTCTGACTATTTTCACTCCTCAGTGGAATTTTTTAATTGTAATTACATACATTAGTGACAGGGGAAAGGGGGGGAGCATGTCTTCTATGCAAAGACGTTTCCTTCTGACTTGTGACTTGAAACGGACTTAAGTTTCCAAATATGTCTTGTCAAGTGGATCAAGTTTGTACTTTGTCATGTATCTGTCAAGAGGAGGACTGTAAATGTCCAGTTCAATGATGTCATATTCTTTGGCTGCCACATCTTTCAATAATTTTGTCAAATCCACACTGGCTCCACGATATCGTATTAAAGTAAGCAACTGACGGTATTGTTTGTATATAGACTTGTATTTCTCACGTTTCTTAGCCAGACTTGTGGTATTCTGAATAATCTCAATAATAGCACTTGCAATTGGTACAATTGCTACAGCGATAGGAACTGCTGGAATGACAGCAGCAAAAGCTGTACTTACGAGTACCCCTTTTGTTATGTTCAAGCCTATATTTGTTCGTCCCATCAATCTGTAACTACACCGATAAGCTGCAACTGTTTTCTTTATACGATCTTCACACTTCTGAATCTTCTCCAGATCTCCTACCTTCATCGCTTCCTTCTTTCTCATCTCTTCCTTCTCTTCTTTCTCCTCAAGCTTCTTTTCCAGATCTCGGTTTTTCATCTCCATTTCTTCCAGTGCCTTTTGCTGTTCCTTGTTCGACATCCAACGATACATCCCTATTTTCCTAAAATAACGAAGGTAAAATAACAATGAACGATTATCTACATCAGATTTTAATCAGATTGACACACACACACCAGAAAAAAAGTTGTACTATTAAAATACTGTGAGTGTTGAAGGACAAAAGTATCGTGGAATCCAAGCTTTTAGTTTGTACCAAGTTAGACACACACTATTAAAAATCTACAATTGTCCGATGTGATAGATTACACAGGCTAATAAGTTGATGAAAGTTGTGTCTTTGTTATGCAAATATAATCACCCTGTAATCCTAATACAAATTTAATAATAATAATGTTGGTTTTTATATGGCACTTTCTCACTTAGTACTCAAAATACTTTACAAATTTTAAATTACCTCTGACAGGGATCTATAGCGGCATAATCGCCCTTTATACCTATTCAACTTCCTGGGGATCCATTGCAGCCTTTATCAGCGAATCAGATTCAAGCATTCACATTGCAACCTGTATCCTACCAGGTCTCCAATTATACAGCTGGGATGACTGAGACACAACCGTGGTTCAAATCTTACCCAAGGAATTTAGCCATTCAGAAACAAACGTCAGCAAAAGGGCTTGAACCTGTGCCATGCAGATTCCTATCCAGCGACTCTAACCAATGCGACATTCAAGACTCCATCGCATGATAATGTAAACACGGAAAGTCTCAAAAAATGTACACTGGAAGATCATGGTAGTCATCAGACACACCACTCTACTGTGAGAATAATATCAAACCAAAGTCACTTGAATCGCTGATAACAACACCTCATGACAATATCTTACGTTTGTGTTTATCTTAGTTAGCTGAAAGTTTGGTTTCCACGTAATACCATAATTATAACTCACTTACTTGATCAGCGTTCTGTCACCAAAACTGCTAGGTTTACGTTTATCTTTCAGACAAACCAAATGACCAGATGTGAGCCTTTGAAAGTGTGAACTCAAACACGATCTGACGGGTTTGAAATGTTCTGATACTGGTATAGTTAACGTAAACAAGCTTTACATTCACTTATACTACGGCTAGACCTACTTGGCCAATCAGAAGCCTTGATTTCCTTTGGTTACATGGAGCCATAACCCACTCTTTCTTGGGGGTGTGACCTATAAGTTACGCTCAGCACTCAACTTGCATGCAACAAATTACACACAATTTTGAAAAGATCCGTTTGAGCCAATCATGCCTGGTATAAGTAAGATAGACAACTCGTTCGGTAGGGTTATGTGCCAAAATCTCGTGGGCTACGCCCCCTCGTTTATTGGCACATAACCCTCCCGAACTCAGTGAAATATGGACGGGGAGGGAACTACTCAAAAATTTCGTAAACGTGCTGATGTGTTGAACACATTTATATGTATATGATGGAACTTTAACATCCCTTCCCGGTCAAAAATTTGCAAACTTGGTAAGTAGCTTCACTACGTGCAGCTGAAAATTATGTGTATAGTTTGATATTCCATGTCCCTAACTATGCACCAAGTAGTTTCATTTGAACAATGATAAACAGTACAGCATTTCTGGCCAAGACGTTTCACTCAAACTTTGCAGTATGCCCAATCCATAATGCTAACCAACACGTATATTCAGTCACGTGACCACAAGGGTAGTCGAAACAAGTACTAGTCTGTTGTTTGCGCTTCATTCCATTATTTTCGTATGCGGTGACGTTTGAGGCAAGTGACAGCAATGAAGATTTATGTGTGTGTGTATCTCTCTTTCAACTAGTGTGAAGCTTAATAAAAATATATTATGTCTAGTTTCAACGATATTCAATGTCTCAAAATGACCTTCTACATGTCCTTATTTTTTCAGTGTATATGAGGGGGACACATCCTCCTCACCAGAAGCCATCATGGTGATGCTGTCAACTCATCAAAATCAAGATTAAAGTTAAAAGCCCTGCTATCTAAGAATCATCCAGTACACAATGTGAGATTTCTCCTTTGGAAGACCACACCTATACATCTAATTATAACTCTGAGGACTCTGAAGTCAAATGTCACTGCTACTCTTAGACTAGTAACGTGTGAGGGTGTGTATTAAGGGAGCCTCCATTATTTACAGGGGGCCGGAGGAATCGGGGGGGGGGGTGTCACATTTTACAAACTTGTTCTTGGGGGAGGGTCATATTTTGCATTAAAATATTTGGGGGAGGGTCACATTTTACAATCTGTAGTTTTGTGACCAAATTGAAGATTCAATTATTGTGACTTTGTTTTGTGTTTTAAGACTTAAACGTGAGATGAGCACTCAACATTTATTTTAACGAGTACTTTACATGCAAAAATACAAAAATTAAAATACATATATTGTAAGAAAATTGTTTAATAAAACGATGCATCTTGTTGAGTGTACCATCTCACCTTATCACTCACAATGTCCGTGAATGTTGTTGTTAAAATATTATGGTGATGGTAGCAGTCATGATGATGATGATGATGATGATGATGATGATGATGATGATGATGATGATGATGATGATGATGATGATGATGATTTAGTTTTGAATGTCATAGAGAACACAGACAGTGATACAGGTACTGAATCAAGTAGTAACAGTGAGTCAAATTAGAGTGACACTGATAATGACAATACTGAAGGTGAAGGTGAAGGTGATGATGATGACAATGATATCAGGGTACTTTTACAAGTGACCAGATCAGGCAGAGTATACACAACATGGAGAGTACATTTTAGATACTAACTAGATTGTATATGATTATAAGAGAAAGGTCATTAGCCAGTTGTTTACTGTTTGTCACTTTATATGTACAAATATTGCTTTCTAATACAAAATCATTTAATTTGTATGTATACATATTGATTAACGTTCAGTATATGCACTTGGGATGGGGAGGGTCATGTTTTACAAAATGGGACAAAGGGGAGGGTCACATTTTACAAATGGAGGGTGGGGGAGGGTCATGTTTTTCTTAACAGACCATGTGTGATTTCCTCCGGCCCCTTGTAAATACTGAAGGCTCCCTAAGCAGTTTCATTGGAACATACACAACTGTTTCTTTTTGTTGTTGTTGTTGATGTTTGTTTTTTTTTTGGGGGGGGGGATTGAGCAACTTACATGTAAGGAGAAGAAAGCAAATGGAAAGGGTGGCATCATGACATGGCGGCAGCGCTGGTGGGGCTGCGGGGGATGCATGGTCCGGAAAGGGTACCCCCCCCCCCCCCTTCTGCTGAAGGTCGGAAGCAAAATCATGTGTTTATTTGCAATATGAAGCAAACATTTTTTACCTGCTCTCGGATACTGAATAGAGAGAAATAAAACTCTATGGTAATATTTCATTTAATCATTAATTATACTTTATTTGTATATATTTTCTGTTTCATTCTTGATGCTTGGATATAAGGTTGCGCAAAACATGAAATTTGACTGCGAGAGCAGACGGAGACCTTGCGCAAGTAGCGTGCAAATTAAATAAGCCTTAGTTAGCGGAACACTGGCCGCCACCACCACCACCACCACCAACACCACCACCACCAACAACAACAACAACAACAACAACAACAACAACAACAACAACAACGATATTCCTATAGTACAACTGCATCTAAGTCACTTTGTGTGGACAAGCGTACCCGACGACTTCTAAACTTTGTCAGTCAGAAACAGTTCAGAAGGTGGTAATAGCATAGTGCATGCATAAGGGTAAAATAACTGAAAGCTGACGGTACATATCTAAAGCGTTGGCCTGTCGTATTTTCCTTTATGTGTGCTTTATCAGGTGTTGTGATATATCATTCCCGCAAGGCTGCTGACGCAAATAAAAACAATCGGAGCGGCTCGACTTATCGGTACAGTACCATGAGGTATATTGTGATAATGTTAGATTATCAATCATCTCTTCTGACAAGTATTGTGATTAAGAGTCGAAGATCACAAAAGGTGGTCATAGGTGACACTCCTACAGTCTATAAGTCTGAGTTAGAGGTCGAGTTAACATCGGCATGATTACTAGTAATAGAGAACTTGCAAACCCGCCATGTTGAGTGTTGCATCATGGGAAATGTGATAATGAATACTCATCAATTAGCGTTATAAACAACGTTGATACATTGTTTGTAACCACAAATAATCAATTCATAGTTACCCTGACCATTGTGGGAGGTTTATTTTATCGGTAGCTCCAGATTAGATTTTTCGATAACCTCGGATAATCCCATTATATCCTTCGCGTCTGAGCATGCTCAGTCTGGATTGCACGTTCCCTATTAGTTACGATAGAATGAAAACTGAGCCAAATTTATTCATGATCTCACTTGTCGACCTCTAGCCCACATAGAAATCAACCATTGGCTGGTTTGAGTATTGACGTACAGTATCACTTGCAATTGGGGCCCATGCAATACCGACCGTAGTCTCTGCGTAGTTTGATATGCAATTTTTAGCTCGTCAGTGTGTTAGGTAAATTAACGGAGTGGAATCTTTACCGAAATCGCTCTTCTGTTTGTATTATATCACTCTACTGTTTGAAAAATCGCTCTTGTTTCAACAAACAGAAAAGAGATTTGTCGTTTTCGGCCACGGTAAATCTTATATATTAGTTATTGTTCTCCTGCCATCAGTACCAAAGACATTTTCAACATGAAATAGAACATTGTCATGTTGTAGCAACTGAACTATGAAGCTTTCTATTGGTCGAAATCACGGGGTCAACGGGGGTTGAATGTTAATACAGACTGTAGTGTATTGGACTATCAATCATGTCCAGAGAACTTTTACGTTGTCTTTAGTTCAAATAAAGGTTTTTTCATTTCATTTCCAATGTCAAAAAAACATTGAATGACGACTTTTAAGAATCAATGGATCAATTTCCTGCCCCCCCCCCCCCCCATGGTTATTTTCTTGTGCTTCTCATTATGTTAAATAATATTACGCCCTCTCTGCACTGCCGAGATTTCCACAAGGAATTTCATGATCATATAGATGTACGATCATTACTCCTGGCACAGACCTCGGCACAACATCTCTCTTGGGAGCATACCCATCTATTGCAGCCTCTGTAAGGGCACAGAATTAACAATAACATATTCTACTTCTATACTGTGTAAACATCCGAAAGGATTATCATCACACAGGCGTAACGCTGGCGGCGTCCTTTAGATCTCATCCGTGTTCAGGTGAGCACGAGATCGGTGATATCAATGCGGGAGAGGGCAGATTTGAAACCGTCTATTGTCTTTGCTTGTTGAATGGATAATGGTAAGAGATTCCATTCTGGAATTGTCCGAGGAATAAGTGAATATTTATAACAGTTTTTCTTAGCGATGATCGATATGAAAGAAGAACCAGGTGCACTTCCCCTAGTAGAACATGATAATGATTCTGGTAGTTTATCATCTTGAAAAGCAATTAGATTATTTGTAGCTTTGTATAGGAAAGTTAGTCTGCTAACTGCCCTGCGATTTTCAAGGCATTGCCATTGAAGCTTCCGGAGTATATCGGATACACTAGCCTCCCTCTTGGTAGAGTTGACTTCTCAGACAGAGGACCCTCTATCACAGAGGTCGCAGAGCCTACGGAGCTTAGACCCTACATCAGACCCTGAGAGGTTACTTAAAAGATATTGTCCAAATCAATCATTTCGTAACGTTTAAAGCTATCCTGATGACCTTTTCATCATGTACGAGTTAAAACGTCCATGTATGAAGATGTACACGAACGTCCCGTTCGAAATATTCCTGATAAACTTGACTTTATCACGGTTACTACAAAAGATTTTGGAGTAATCGTGACTTTATCGATCAGAGCTGAACCCCATCAGCCTACCTCAGAGCGGAAGAATATTTGCTCAGAGCAAAGTAGTGCGCTATATTTATGCTTATTACATTTACTTGTGACCACGTCTACGTAATTCCCTACTGAAAACGTATTTACAAATACATTTTAGACTTATTAGCACATGTATATTTAAGTTTGTTAAACAAGACAGACGAGGACATAGTTTGACTTACAAGAGTGACAAGTCTTTCACTACGTTATGTTTTCCTGTGTTCAAATAAATGCATGCTGTCCATTTGAAACACTGACTCATACTTTGTGAGAATGCTGTTTGTGTTTAACAGTTGTGTGTTGGGTTGGTGAACATGCTTTCAACTGTACCAAAATAAGCTCATAGCTTTCTCAGCATTAGAAGAGGATTATGTTACTTGATTAGCCATACTGCTCTTCAGATAGACTAGCTAACAAAGCGCAGCACACAACACCCCCCCCCCCCTCACCCGTGTTAGGTCGCCCTCTATAGTTGAGTGTGTACAGAACACCACTCCAGGAAATACAGGTATTCTGTGTAAACTTGGGGTAATGGAGAGTTCATTCATGATTTCGAGTCACATCATTTTCACTTGGTTGCCAAGTAACACCATATTGAAACACTTGTTCTCCTCTATTGTTCCTTCAGTGATACACCATTGCATCATGGGTCTTAGCAGGGATGAATATTTATTAGATGCACACTGAATATTCATGACTCCTGAGAACTTATTAAATAATCAGGAAGTCAGTGTGCATCTAATAAATATTCACCTTTATTTCCTGTAATGGTGTTTCCCTATAAATCATGCTAATGAATATTTATGACTCCTGAGAACTTATCAAATAGTTGCATATAGTCAGTGTGCTTCTAATAAATAATCACCTTTATTTCCTGGTTTGGCGTTCACCTTTAAATCATGCTAATCTAACATTCTGAAGTAATCAACAAAATAAGTCACACACACACATGAAATAATTTACTGTTGTTTGTTGCAAGCCTTTATGCAAATGATGATGCCCATCAATAGGGTTTTATGCAAATGATGAGTCCCTCAGCAGGCCTTTATGCAAATGATGAGGCCCCAACAGGCCTCTATGCAAGTACAGCACTGGCCAAAAAAAAATAGGGAAAACGCTTTTCATCTATGAATTCTGAAAAGCCTCTGTGTCTTTCGTGTCTTGCATTGCAATTGTTAAAACACACAATAATTTATGAAAAACACTAAAACTCGACTCCCATACTTTAAAGAGTTTCATATAAAGTTGATAAAGAAAGTTTAGAAAATATGAATTTCTGAAAAAAAAGGTATGTGAAACAGAAGTTTGATTTCAATACACATCACAGAAAATGTAGAAAGTCCTTAAATAGATAACACAAAATTCAAAGTCACGAAACAAAACAAGCAGTCACTCTTTCAATTCCATGAAATAAATAGAACAAAATATCTTATGTTATTATCTTCAGTTTTAGAATTGGAATACAAAAAGAAAGATTATTCATTTAAAAGAATGTGTTGAAAAAAGTCAAGGCCATTTGTTCTGTAAAATCAAAAAAAAATTGAAAATTTTGTATTTTGTAAGGTCACTGTTCAACATCTAGAATAATAACAGAATGAGTATGCGCCAATATGTAGCATTACATTACATACCAACATGAACGAAAATATTAAATTAACTTTTTTTTTCTAAACCTGATTTTTTTTCTGTGATAATGTAAAAAAAATCATATTCATGAAACCCAATATTAAGAGAAGATAGTGTTGTATGTTAATTTTGAATTTTGACGTTCCCACTAAATATTTTTCCTGGTCGTAGATTTTTAAGCAAAAACAACAATACAATCCTTTCTGAATACAAATGTAAAGCTCATTAACAGTCACTTTTGATGAAAACAAAAGCTCAAAATGAAAAAAGGACGGCTGAAGCATAAAATGAACACTTGGGTCAAGTCTATGCTTAGCAGTTAAATGTACAGACAACTCATAAAATTTCAGAATTTCTTTCAAAATCAAACTTCACCATTACAGAAGAAGAGCATTCCAATTTTACTAGATTTGCGAAAGGAAGGTCTACAAACACCACTACCACATTACTGCAAGCTGCAGATCTGGCTGACTACATTTGGAAATATGCAAATACCAAATAAGTAATACTAACCATATTTGGAAATATGCTAATACCAAATAACATATAAGGTAAGTACACCCAAATATGGTAGCATGTCAGCAGAATACTTAATTTGCATTGTAGGAGCCTGCATTGCTCATCATAACACCTTTCAGTAAACAAGGCACGAGTCAGCTGCGAGATAGATGAAATCTAAAACTAGGAATTGTATATTATTTAACGACAATTTAAGGTTTCTACTGGTGCTATGAACTAGGACTTTGATCAGAGGTAGTTTTTTAAATGTAACAAAGGAAAGATCCCAATTTGACAAGAGTTTTGAAAGTATCACAAACAGCTGTACCGTGCCTTTTAAAGGTGATATGATTTTAGTAAATACGTCTGAAAAAGTAAATTTCTTATTTGAATTCTACACTATTATCATGATTACTAAAGTCTTGTTTTTTTAGTCTATTCCTTGATTTTGATGTAGGCTTGCCAATTGTAATGAAGACTTTATGTACAAAGACTAACAACTACTAGTATATTCAGAACTCATTTTATCACTTGAAGGCGCCAAATGGATGCGAATCAGGTATTTATTTTGGATTTTTAATTCATTAAACACCCTTACTATGTTTTTTTTCTATTTGCACTATGAAATAACATATGCCAAGTCCTTGTTTGTCACTCCATAAATTGCAAAACATTGAAAACAAGTGTAAAATGTTTCTTATTGTATGTACAATAACAAACTTTTTACACTTTTTGCAATTTTGAGTTGCTGACAAATAATTGGTGTATATTGTTTTACATTATATTTTCAAGTAGAAAAACTTCGTAAAGTTATTTTATCAATTAAAACTCCAAACTAAAAAGCTAATTCTCATCCACTTGGCAACTTTAATACAGCCTTCTTTATATTGTCTTACACACTGTAATTCACATCAACAGAAAAATGCATCAGAATCACAGCATCCCATAATTTTTACCACTTCCAATTTACAAATTCACTGTTTCTAATAAAATCTACTACTTCAAGGTCATGTGCTGCGTAGTCTCTTAATTTTAAATACTGTATGAAGCTGGCATCTGATTGGCTGGATGATTTGATAGACTGCATCTTATTGGCTGTGCAGTTTTTCAAAGTTAACTGCAAAGCCCTTTCAGAAACTAAACATGATTGGCTTACATTCTGTGACAAGAGAAATCTACATCCAATCATTACCTCTCTTTCAAAAGTACCTATCATGCTACGCTTTGGGTTGGTTCCTTTATTTGAAATGATGACAATATTATTTTACAATCATAACATCTAACATGAAAAATATAATTATTATAATATTTATCACTGCAAATTCTTTTGAAGTCTTATTTTTACTTTTAATATTTGTCCATGGCCTGTTAAAGGTGTCAATACAATGTAAGTTGAAGTGCCGTTATACTGGACACATATTTCATAATATAAATAATGCAATATAGGTTTTATTGTTAGTTTGGCTTAGTTATTTTTTCAAAATTACAACATCTTACACAAATCAGTCCGGAGGCAAAATTGAAAACCAACAAGTGAGTTAGCCAGAGACACCCTTTGATGATTAGGTATCAAGGTAGTTTATTTGATATTTACTCCCTACAAAGGAAATCCAAGATGCTGAGGAGTTGGGCAAATGACAATAAATTGCTTACTATGCAGATTTTTGTTGTTGTAAGAATTAGTTTTTGTTGCAACATAGTTTACTTGAATGTCACGGAACAAAAGACTGCAGATCGACAAGGTGTAACACATACACACACGCACGCATGCACAACACACACACACACACACACACACACAAATAATAACATAACTTTTTCAAGGTTTTCATCAATTAAAAGATCACCAAAATTAAATTGTCTCATAATCTCAAAAAATGTCTAACGACTCATCATTTCTCCTTTCTGAAAGAAATAAGGTAAATACTCATGTTTCAACAGATTTCACTTCACCAAATGACTCCAACACCTAAATCACACGCACATGATACATTTTCAGGGTTTGCGTTTTCATAACGGTTTCATAAATAAAACAACTGTTGATGAAATCACCAATCTGAACTGATAGTTAGGTAGGACCATGAAGTCCAAACATATTTGCGTATACTTATGTACACCTTAAATTACGACAATATTATCCGAATCAAGGAACCACAAAATATCTATCGAGGCAGCCAATTGTCACCCGCGATCACCAGCACAGGTCTTTGGTTTTAGCGTTACTACATTCTGTAACTTTGTTGGTATACACTTTAAAAGATATAAAGGTTCACTCAAATTTAGCACCCATTATATAGATACATAGAACACAATTCACAAAACTGTACACGTGCATACATACATATGTTGACCAACATTTTTAACAGGGTGAGATGCTATAACTCACTCTAGTCTTGTAAAATAATAAAACTGTTGCCACGACAACTTCAGAATGAATAATGTGATACAAAGTTTGCCACAAAATTATAAATTTGTTCAATATTTCTGAAAAACTATAACCGTCAGTTATTTGAGAAATTGTGTTTGCTCCGAGTTATATCGTCTCGTGGATTACTGCATGAGAAAAAGGTCGTTGACCTTGTGTTTGCAAACTTCAGACTTAAATTGTCAGGATTTCCATTTAAAGACAACTATAAATTAAAATGTTGAAAACTTCAACCAATAGAAAGACCTCTTTCATTCTGAATTCCTACCTAAACCAAATATCACTCTAATATCAATTTTACGCTTAAAAAAAATTAGAAACGAAAACCTGTCCTCTCTCAGAGTGGTACGTAGAATATCAGTATCCAAACTGTTATTTTTTAAATAAATGTTCTCCTTTGCCATTTCGGTGGCTTCGTATCCGTGTAATAAATAGTACACAAACAGACAAACTGAGCTTTACGCTGTGTTTACACAACTTTTACAAATAAAAATATTAAAATTCAATATTGCTTAAGGTTTAACTTAATGTGCATTAGAATGATTACACGCAGAGGCCGACAAATATTTTCGACCAATTTACATGGAAACACCAAAGTCTGACAGAACAACTTGAAAATGACGCGATTACACGCACAACGATGACACAGAGGTTAAGCATATGCGAAAGTACGTCATCAATGGGGTCATTCCTAGGTCAGATAAGAGCGTTTTTTAATCATCCTGTTTTTGTTTTTCATCTGCACTGTGACAACTTTGGTTTATGGATTGATATGAAATGATCCACTTACAGCAGCGTTTTTAAATCATTGTATTTTCATGCACATTTTTGTGTCTCCATATAATTGGTAAGTGCAAACGCAACAAAAAAACAGTTGCATTTTCATTTGAAAATGGCATCATGTAAAACATGGCCTTAATGCAAGTGGCATATGGTGAGTTTAGACGATATTCTGTTTTGATACTTTAGCTACACCTTATTTGAAATACTGATGGCTTCAAAATGGCTGAGAGAGAATCGATTTGTTTCCTTTTTCCTCAAAATATGCTTTCTATTTTCTTTCTTCACTTAAAAGAAATAATACAACATATTCTATATTCTATCGTAAAATAGGATAACTTTCCTGTGGAGTTCCTAATATATCTGTATCGTTAAAAACATCTTCTTCCTCCTCTTCAGGATTTAGCGGGCTCGTTTCCTCGTCGTTTTTCGACTGTAAACCTTCTTTTTTATCTTCTATGCTGTTCAGTGACGAGGCCGCACTGCCACCACCCGAATATAACGTATCATACATAGGGTTGGCGAAATTGGTGGGCTACAGGAAATACAGGAGAAAACAAATCACAAACAACTATTAGCACAGCATGCATGATGGGACAAAACAAAACAAAACAAAACTAGTCACAATTTTTGTCCAAACCAAGAGGGTCTGCCGACAAATGAAATGAAAAAAATGAGCAAATAAGAAAATTAACGATGCGTAAAATGGTGCTGTGGATAAAACATAAAATAAGGGCTAGATTTCTACAGCAATACACCATATTTCAGGTACCTACTTTATGGCCATATTTTAAACATAGTATCACACGAGGGCACCCTAGGTTAGGGAAAATTAAGATTAACATTTTGTATGTCAAACTACTGACAGTAAATGAAGCAGTCAACAAAATGTTTGTAAACAAAATTCACGAGTTTGTAAAATTTACAGAATTGAAACGGATTTAATTTATCAAAATTTGCCATGAAACATAAAGAATGATGACTGTATACACCTCAGCCCACCCTTCAAAATGTGTCTTCCATATGGTCACTTGAAGTGCCATCTGAACCACCATAAACATTTTCTGTGTTTTTCCCATTTTCAATATTGGAGGACACAGAGTACCTTTACACATGTTTTAGTCGGTTCTTTAGTTACCACCACGTATTGAACTGGCATTCATGTTCATTTTTGCGCTCATGTATAACCATATTTATTTTGGAAAAGGCAGTAAAATAAGTAACCAGAAAATGGTGTAGGTTGTACGGTGAGTCACAGGAATATGGCGTATTGGGTTACGTACAAGACTGTAAGTCAAACATCGTAAGTGTGCAGATGTTCAGCGAAACAGCCAAATAGTAGACATGTACATGCGTAATATTAGTTCTTCTCTATTTTTATGGATGTTTGTCACAATCGTCACATTTTTAATACCTTCATGAACAGTACACAATGCTGGCTAAACCCCTTGTGACGTAATAAATAAAAACACTACTGGAAAGTGAGAACCTCTGTGATTTCATCATTTGATTTGGTTCTTCTAGTATTTTTGGAGTTTTTTTTATGAGGGAGTTTGTCAAACCATATTTTCTTCAAGAGGAAGAAGATACAGCAATCAACCCTCAATTTATCAAACCCTCACTTATCATCCCAACATATCAAACCCCCATCACACCTCACCTATCAAACCCCCACATAATAACCCCCGACCCACCACCCCGACATTACCAACCCCCAATAGACACAATCAAAACATTTCATGCAGTTGTGATGAAAGAATAACGACAGCACCACTAAACAACACGGAAGATGGCAGGCATCGAAGTGCTTATCAAGTACTTGAAGGAGGCAAGACATAATAAACAAACACAGACATCCTACAGAAACTTGAAATGATAGGGATTAAAAATGAAGGGTTAATTACAGAAATGATTATATGTTAAACTTGTGAGTCTTTGCCGTCGGCATCTTCTAATGTTGCAGCTGCTATGGGTGTAGTTTCAGTGTATTGTGGTTCATCTACCTGGCCTGGAGCTGTTGTCATGGGTGTGCTTTCATTGTAAGCTACAGTTTCGTAAAGTGGGTTGGAAAAATTTGTATCCAGCTGTGTGGTTGAACAGACATAAGAGAGAGAGAGAGAGACAAAGAAAAAAAAGACGATGAAAAGGAATGCCATGATGCATAGAACTGTGAAGTGGCATTCAGTGGATGAATGTATTCATGCACAATCCTCATGAATGGCGGTTGATAACAAGGCCTTTCATCAATGGTCTGTTGCAAGGCATTAGGTCTATGACATATTTCTCAATGTGGCTATAATATAGGGAATTCATAAAATTTCTGTATCAAGGCATTTTACAAATTATCTGTAACAAAGCATTTCATAAATGTCTGGAACAAGGCATTTTGCAAACAATAAGTAAACACCCATTTCACAAATGGTAACAAGGCATTTCATTCATGTACATGGCAAGGCATTTTACAAATGGTCTGTGTACCAAGGCATTTCTCATCAGTGGTCTGAAGCAAGGCATTTCACAAATGATAACAAGGCATATCATCAATGTCTGTAGCAAGGCATTTTACAAATAGTCTGCAACAAGCCATTTCACAAATGGTAACAAGGCATTTCACAACTAGTCTGTAGCAAGGCATGCCACAAATTGTCTGTAGTGTGGTAATGGTCTGTTACTAGAAATGGCCTGTATTCTAGGCACTTCATATATGGCCTGCAAAAAGCCATTATATACATTCAGATCAACAGAAAGACATTCATAAAACCAAAAATACACTTATCAAGAAGTATTTCATTTTACAAGTCCCACTTTCAATTTCAATACTTGGCCTATTAAGAGTCTGTGTCAGGTTCAACGCATATATTCACCCTCCTTACTGATACAAACACTAACACACATCATTATATATTGCCAATTTCAGTTATTGAATAAAATAAGAACTAAAATATTTCACTCTACCTTATCAGGTTCCAGATTAAATCCTGTTTCTAGTAGATCGGGTGCTCCATCGTCGTCTTCATGTTGGTCATATAAAAATGTCGGGTTTCCTATTTCTACGTTTGTACCACCACCGTTTTTCATCCTTTTATGTTGGAAACCATTGTTTTGTCTGCAAAAGAAAAATGACAGAGACTTTGTATAAATTATAATGAATCATCCTTTCACCAAGCAGGACCTCCAATACTCCACAGCAAAGTGAGGGGGGGGGGGGGGGGGGGGCAGGACAACAACAATCTTCAAACGAAATTAACTACACCATGGGATAATCATATGACTATCATGAGATGATCATGTCACCAGGGTCTCAGTTGATTCTGACAGCTATGAATAGGTACCTTAGTTTTATCCAGAATTATAAAATTCAACTTTATTACTGATAGATGAGTCTACATACATCTAATTAAAAATAAATTCGTTATAAATAAACATAAAAAATCTGTCGTACGTACTGCATAACCATTTTGAGTCATACTAATATGGAGACATGTAATATTTCGTTTGTTTCAGAAAAACTGAAAACCTTTCATGGTAATAATTGGGAAATTAATGTGAAAGAAAAGCCTAAGTTAAAAACATATGTTACTTTCAAAAAACATTATGGTCTGGAAAATCATTTAACGTATAATTTGTCACGTGGTAAGCGATCACTTTTAGCTCAGCTCAGACTAGGTATTCTTCCTTTAAAAATTGAAACTTGTAGATTTTCTAATTTAGACAGGGAGGAAAGACTTTGTGATTTCTGCAAAGACGCAGTTGAAGATGAGATACATTTCCTTTTTCACTGTGGACTTTATCATGAATTTCGAGAGTTTCTGTTTTCAAAAGCTAGGGAAATATCTCCTCACTTTGACACTAGAGACGTTGTCGAATCCTAGAATTTTTAATGACAAACATGCCATTTGACCTAGCAAATTTTGTTAGCGATGCTTTTTGTAAGAGAAAGGAATTTATGTACAATGTTTAAATATCTACGCTAACTTATTCATAAGTTAAAGATTTGTATTACTTTAGTGTCTTGTAAGCCCTAGGGGCTGGGTGTGGCTATGGGTAAGTCCACACATGACACTTTAATAAATAAACATAAAAACATAACTGAACTGAACTGGGTAAAAATTCACAAAGTTACAAAACTAATTACTCCCTTAGAAGGTGTTTTACTGGCATAGCCCTCAATGTGACACTACGACTCGTACGAGTCAAAACGTTTAAATCACTTTTTATTTTACTTTCTTATCATGAATTATGTTTGCACAAGTTATAGTAACATCATTCCTTATTATTTTACTTCATTCAGCTGGAAAATACTCTTCAACTCGTAGTGACAAGGCCCCTCAGGTCACTTGTATTTTCCAGCTGAATGAAGATGAAAGGAAATCACTGGGGAATGAGTAATATGTAATGATTCTTACCTTGCTCTTTTTCTATACAGCCAAACAAGACCAATTATTACGATAATTATAATCAGCATTATTATAGGCACTGCTACCATAGTTGTTGCTGTAGGATGAAAATAACACAACACATCACAATCACTTGTGAGTCTGAGACAAAGAAGTATGTAGACAGACAGACAGACAGACAGACAGACAGACAGACAGACAGATATATGTCATTCCAAAAGCCCCCTTGGCAATGTCAGAGACAAAGCAGTATGTAGACAGACAGACAGACAGACAGATGTGTGTCATTACAATAACCCTTTTGGCAGTGTCAGAGACAAAGCTGTATGCAGACAGACAGACAGACAGACAGACAGATGTGTGTCATTACAATAACCCTTTTGGCAGTGTCAGAGACAAAGCTGTATGTAGACAGACAGACAGACAGACAGACAGACGTGTGTCATTACAGTATCTCCCCTTAGGTGTTGGCGGCTGTAGATAGAAGTGTACCTGAAAATGGAGTGGCAGTGTCTCAGACAAAACTGTACTGATTAAAGTCACCCAACTGTTCTAGTGTTGGAATTATGTAGTAGAGCGCCACCAATGGCCAGTGTGGGAAATGCCACTAGACTCCCTAGCATAGACATAACATGTCTCATCTTTAATAAACTGACAGTGCTCTACATATACTAGTATCCAACAAATCTGACTTACTATGGTCTTTTTCATCACCAGCTCTTTTCCCAGTTGTTCCTGGTTTTGGAATATTACAATTATCACCAGTCCATCCAGTCTTACAACTTAAAAAGACAAAAAATACAAACATTTTAAAATACTTTTTTAGCTAACAATCATGTATTAATATCACTTATGATATCAATCATTGGGACTCTTTTTTTATTTTTGTATTTCTAACCATCACATCTTAAAAATGTTTTCAATTCTCACTTTCATCAGTTAAAAAAGAAAATAGTGTGTTTGTACAATTCATAATTGTATACAAGTACCATGCTTGCTACTTGGTGACATTCGATGACATCATCAGTATCTGTGTACATGTACACACAGTATGATGACATCGGTATCTATGTGCACACTTGTGCCATGAATGCTCCTTATGGACATGTGACAAAATCATTAGTAACTGTGTACAAACAATATAACATCATCAGTATCTGTGTACATGTGCACACAGTGTGATGACATCAGTATCTACGTGCACACTTGTGCCATGAATGCGGACATTTGACAAAAACATTAGGAACTGTGTACACGCAATATGACCTCATCAGTATCTGTGTACACAGTATAATTCCATTATCAGTATCATTGTACACTCAAGAGCAATGGGTGCTATTTATTATGTATGACATCAAAATTTGTGTAATTAAAATATGGTGACATCATCAGTAACTGTGTACACACAATGTGACATCATTAGTATCTGTGTACACACAAACAATGGATGCTGCTTGTTGATGCCTGACCTCAAAATCTGTGTAATTAAAGCATGGTGACATCATCAGCATCTGTGTAAATATAAGGGCAATGGTTGCTGCTTATTGACATATGACATCATCAGTGTTTGTGTACACAAAGTATGATGACATCATCACTGAGTGCACACAGGCACCATGGTTACTACTTACTGACATATGACGATATCATCAGTATCTGTGTACACACAGGTACCATGGATACATTCTAAATGCCTGCATGCCTCCTCAGGGGCTTTCTTGGCCTGGCAGTATTCACCCCCATAGTCTGGTGGACATCTAAACAAAGAAAAATTCATATTCATTCAATGCCTGAAAAGCATAAAGCTGAAGTCACATGGTGGGCAGTACACAATGAACACTTAGCCAGTAACCAGAGATATGTGCATACTAAGCTTTTGTAAAGACATTTTCAGTAAAAAAAAAAATCACGAAAGCTGTTTTACAATGACAGGAATAAGCACTCCGGAGTCATGAATATTCATTGTGCAACCATGAATATATTATTTATGTTGACTCCCATGATGCAATAGCGCATAGCAAAGATACCCTATAAAGGCACAAGATCAACTTGATGTTTCACTGAAATCGCAAGTAATTGTAGGTGATGTAAAATCATGAAATGACTCCCCAGAACTCAAAGTTTATGGAAATGTCCCTATTTCCTGGAGTAGTGTTCCCCTTTAAATTCATGATGTGATTTGGCAAATAAGCAATATTCACGGTGGTGATCGGAACATTAGATTTGTAAGAGTTTGCAGAGTAAATGGAATGTGACACGTATGCTGTGTTTATAAACCAACTACAAGCTCTCCATTCGGACATTCGGACTGATGATAATATGAAGACTATATTACCTGGGATATTGAGCCGACCAACAGCTAATAAAATGTTCTCTCAAGTCTCGACTTGCTCAAGTCAATAAAACTCATGATATTTTAAATGTTAATAAACACATTACTACGTGTATGTGGTATGAATGGGTCCTTATGGACATCAAGAATATCAATGGCTGGAAAAATCCCACTGGAAGTACAACCGTTTCCTATTTGATAATGGCAAATTATGCAACTATTATCAAAGAAGTGAATTGATGAATGCTAATGTTATACTTTCTACGCATCTTCTACATTGAGAATGCATACTTACTGGCACTGTTGTTTGCCATCCACTATGCTGCATGTTCCACCATTTGCGCAGAAACCATGACAGGATGGATACTCACAGTTGGGGCCTTCCCAGTGTGGCTTACAACTAATAAGACAATTAAAATACAATCAAAATGCATATGCATATGACCTAGCAAATTATACAAAGTTACATGCATACACAGTGCACGCAAACACATGTATGGACACATACACTGTCCACATGCCCCACAAACAACACATGTCGAGTAAAAGTGAATGTGAAATTTAAACACAGCTTACGTTAATTTTAACTCACTGGTTGAATTTCGGACTCAAGGTTTGTATAAATACATGGTCAGATTTCAGCCATCTATTGTGTTTTATCACTTACACTGATTAAACAGCATGTACTTACAGCTAAAATGATGTTGGTTTGGTGTTTCACTCATGTAACATGACATTTATTACACACCCTCAGGCAACTTCTAATGCAAAAGGAACGATTAGGTACCATACACAGTAGGGATGTAGAAATAGTCAAGTTGAAATGTTGATTATCAGTTAGAAAATAAACATTTGTAGCCAATAAAATCATCAAGTCCACTTGTAATGTTTTCATTGGAAGCCTGTTTTTACTGCAGTGTGAAAGAATAGCAAATTTATCAGCAGTGTTCAACGTGATTGGGTAAAGGATCCCACTGTGTTTGCTGTGTCTCTGTTATTGTTAGTCTAGAGTTGAAATATGTGTAGCTGTGTGTCAAAAACAAAATATTTCATGAGTGAAACACCAAGCGTACATCATTATAGCTGTATCGCAGACTTTGCTGATGTTATGGCTCGTACCCAGAAATGTTTAATTATTGAAATTAAACACAATTTTGAGAATGGATGTAACTGATAATTGCAGAATTACAAATCACTTGATCTACCAAGCTGATGAATATTTTTGGTCATTTACATAATTACCACTGACCTGCACATTGCTTTCTTCTCATTACTGGATGGGTCAAGTCTTAGAACACATGCTCCATGAGGTTCACACACCAAGTGTTTGCAGTCTTCGGCACTACCCTTCTCATGCTCACAGAAATTGCCTCCCCAGTTACCATTGCAACTGAACAAAATAAAACAAACTATGGTCAGAATACTGATGAGTTGTGAGAAAATTGAGAGGCGATGATTGGTCAGAATATTGTGAGGTGATGATTGGTCAGAATATTGAGTGGTGTTGATTGGTCAGAATATTGAGTGGTGATGATTGGTCAGAATATTGAGTGGTGATGATTGGTCAGAATATTGAGTGGTGATGATTGGTCAGAATATTGAGTGGTGATGATTGGTCAGAAAATTGAGTGGTGATGATTGGTCAGAAAATTGAGTGGTGATGATTGGTCAGAATATTGAGTGGTGATGATTGGTCAGAATATTGAGTGGTGATGATTGGTCAGAATATTGAGTGGTGATGATTGGTCAGAATATTGAGAGGTGATGATTGGTCAGAATATTGAGTGGCGATGATTGGTCAGAATATTGAGAGGTGATGATTGGTCAGAAAATTGAATATTTTGGCTTATATATCTGTCTCTGGGCTATACTTACAATCCTTACTATCTCTGGGCTATACTTACAATCCTTACTATCTCTGGGCTATACTTACAAGCCTAGCTGTCTCTGGGCTATACTTTCAAGCCTTACTGTCTCTGGGCTATACTTACAAGCCTTACTGTCTCTGGGCTATACTTACAAGTCTTACTATATCTGGGCTATACTTACAAGTCTTACTGTCTCTGGGCTATACTTACAAGTCTTACTGTCTCTGGGCTATACTTACAAGTCTTACTGTCTCTGGGCTATACTTACAAGTCTTACTGTCTCTGGGCTATACTCACAAGTCTTACTGTCTCTGGGCTATACTTACAAGCCTTACTGTATCTGGGCTATACTTACAAGCCTTACTGTATCTGGGCTATACTTACAAGTCTTACTGTCTCTGGGCTATACTTACAAGTCTTACTGTCTCTGGGCTATACTTACAAGCCTTACTGTCTCTGGGCTATACTTACAAGTCTTACTGTATCTGGGCTATACTTACAAGCCTTACTGTCTCTGGGCTATACTTACAATCCTTACTGTCTCTGGGCTATACTTACAAGCCTTACTGTCTCTGGGCTATACTTACAAGCCTTACTGTCTCTGGGCTATACTTACAAGCCTTACTGTCTCTGGGCTATACTTACAAGCCTTTCTATCTCTGGGCTATACTTACAAGCCTTTCTATCTCTGGGCTATACTTACAAGCCTTACTGTCTCTGGGCTATACTTACAAGCCTTACTATCTCAGGGCTATACTTACAAGCCTTACTGTCTCTGGGCTATACTTACAAGCCTTACTATCTCTGGGCTATACTTACATGCATCTAAGGGTGGCATTCTGTGTATCTTCCACACACTCTCCACCATTTTTACATCTTTCGATGCATAGATCTGTATCACACTGTGAACTGTTATATCTTGGTGTACACGAGCACTTCGGAGATCCATCTACAAAAGAATAGGAAATTATAGTTATTATTATTATTTATGAATTTATTAAACTTCATTTCGGGAAAGAAAGAACACAACAATGTTCAAAACATCCCATAGCTAAAACAGACATAAATACACACAAAAACAGCATTACAAAACAAGTAGAACTTAAAAAAGACACTGAAATAATACAGACAAGCAAGTTCAAGTATTTAAAAATAGCCCCAATGGCATTGTAGCACAACTGTACAGTTTTGAAAAATGTTTATTCACATGCTGATCTATGCTTGGTATAGGTGTACATTGCTGAATGATTATCCCGTTGCCTATTCAACCATGTTGTTATCTTTGCAATCATTTGCCTGTTGCTATGGGCATGGTCTTGTTGCTAGACAAATTTGCATACAGCAATATACAGATTACAAGTCTGCCACTCTAACCATTCAACCATCATGACTCCAAAACCAGCAATGTACAGATTACATATGTTGTTGGTAGCCGAGGGGTTAGCTTGTATGCCTCTCACCACTGCAGCCTCGGTTTGAACCCGCCAGGTGTCGGCTGGGTTTGATTAAACATTTAACCAGGTCTGTATGTAAGACGGTTGATGCTCAGTTTGACCCTGCTGACCAATGCAGATTTTCCCCGGGTACTCTGGTTTCCCCCTGCTTCTTCAACACTAGGGCACTAGGGTGCTGCTCTTGTGGCAACCATTCAACAAATTTCCGAATTTATTTGGATGAATAATGTTCATTATATTATATTATTATAAACCAGCCACTCTAACCATTCAACCATCATGACTCCACAACCAGCAATGTACAGATTACAAGCCAACCACTCTAACAATTCAACCATCATGACTCCACAACCACTAATGTACAGATTACAATCAAAGTACTTACCCTTTATATCACACTTTCCACCGTTCTTGCAGTAGTCACTACAACGATCAATCTCACATCGACTGCCAGTGTAGCCACCAACGCAGACGCATTCTGCCTGTTTATTACCACTTAAACTGCGCACTTTGCAGGCTCCACCATTCTCACACGCATTATCACACAGGTTGTCCAGGCAGTGAGGCCCAGCATAACTACCAGTACATCTAGAGTAGCAAGTACAGATAATACCACAAATTGTAACTTTACTGTGATGTTTCAGAGAGAGAGGGTCGTCATAGCTACCACTACACCTAGGCTGTAGAGATAACACAATATAATCCTTTCATCCCCCTAGCGGCCACACTATAAAATCCTTTTGTCTTTCTGATAGCTGGCATATGGTGTTGGGTACTTAGGGTATATTTCTTGCAATTTCTTGTTTCCAACAGAGTTATACAGTCAACTGTTATTGGATGACATAAGAATCTGTTGGCCTAGTGGTTTCTGAGATGACGAAAAATTACAACAACAAAAAATTATGTAAAAAAACTTGAAAACTATAAATTTACACTTGATGTGATATAAGTGTGTATGGCACATAGTTGGAATCGCTATACTTGCAATGGGTATTACAAGTAGACTGGAACATTTGTTGTGTGTGGTCCTTATAATTTGCTAACAAACAATAGGGAACTTGCAATCCAGACTGAGCATGCTCAGACGCAAAGGACTATGGGATTGTCTGAGGTTATCGTATTACCTAATCTGGAGCTACTGATAAAATATACCTCCCACAACGGTCAGGGTGACTATGAATGAATTGATCATTTGTGGTTACAAACAGTGTAACATTTTTGTTCATAATACTAATTGATTAGCATTTATTATCACATTTCCCATGATGCAACATTCAACATGGCAGGTTTGCAAGTTCCCTATTGATATGAAGCAAACACAACAACAAAGTTGTTAAAGCTGTACTAGCTGTAACTGAAATGTTTTTTTTGTTTGTTTTTTAACTGGTTTGTTAGATATACTGACTTATTCATAATATCGTACACCCTGAAAAATATTACATCACCTGTGGGTAAATGTATTTATGTAGCTGTACACATATTACGGTGCAATAAATCTGATCACATTAACTTTTAGGTCCACACCCAAAGGTCAACAACCTCCATGCAATCACAATTTCAACATATATCATATTTTTTATACTACTTTCATATAGATAAAATCAACCTCTACTCAGCTACTAATTAATGTAAATTTATTCATCGGTTTATTAAAACAGCCACAATAGGCTGGAATGACTTGTACCGTGACCAAACTTTCTAATTACTTTCTAAGTAACATTTCGCCTGTTCAGGTCAACATGTTTTGTCAAACTATCTAATTATTGGTATTTTAACAATTTTCAGTTAATATATTCAGGGTGGTCTGATTGAAAAAAATTAATACTCCAGTTACCGCTAGTTCAGGTTTATACACTTACTCGCATGTTGGGACTCCGTTCTTGATGATACATGTTACATTGTGCGCACAGAAATTTGAGCACTTATCACTTCTGCAGCGAGGGCCTTCAAATCTTTCGTTGCACTGACAAGCTGGTTGACCACGGGAGGCAACACAGGTACCACCGTTAAGACAGAAATTGGAGCATACGTCAGTCTGACAAAGATCACCAGAATATTGATCTGGACATCTGGTAGTGAATAAAGAGACGAAAACATATTTACTATACCTTGTAACATAATATCTAGAAAGTGCCGTTGCATCTACCATTCAATGGCTGTGATAGCTATTGGAGGCTTGGGCTAGCCTTTGTATCTTGCTTACTTATGAACCTTCAATGACTGCTAAGGTTAGCCTTCAACAGCTGTGAAAGCTATCGAAGGCTTGTTTTTCACCTAAATTCAGTTTGGAGAGCTAAAGGATATATCCATTGTATCTGAGTATCTACAAGTTTTGGCGAGGAAGTACGTCTTATAACTATTAAGATTAAAGTTATGTGGAAAGTACAGTGTATACAACGTCATTATAATTGAACCCTTGCCACAGTGTTTTGTCACTGTATCATAGTATGTGCATGATTTCTCTGTGTTTGGTCATTGTATGTGTGTAACTCATTGTGGCGATGTTTGGTCATCATATGTCAACGAGTCCTTCATGCCATGTTTGGTCATATATATATATATATATATATATATATATGTCTAAATTATTGTGGCAGTGTTAGTATGTGAGTGAGCCATAGTGTTTATTTGCCTACTGTACACGTCAGGTCCTTGCTGACATGTTTCTACATTGTATGATTGTGTACCATTGTCACAGTGTTTGGTCAGTGTATGTGTGTGTGTGCCATTGTCACAGTGTTTGGTTACTTTTTGTGTGTGTACCATTGTCACATGCAGTGTTTGTCACTGTATATGTGTGTGCCACTGTCACAGTATTTGGTCACTGTATGTGTGTATCATTGTCACAGTATTTGGTCACTGTATGCGTGTGTACCATTGTCACAGTGTTTGATCACTGTATGTGTGTGTGTGTCATTGTCACAGTGTTTGGTCACTGTATATGTGTGTGCCTTGTTCACAGTGTTTGATCACTGTATATGTGTGTACCATTGTCACAGTGTTTGGTCACTGTATATGTGTGTGCCACTGTCACAGTGTTTGGTCACAGTATATGTGTGTACCATTGTCAGTGTTAAGTCACTCTATGGGTGTGAGCTCTTGTTGTAGTATGTGCGTCATAAGTAATATTGTTGCAGTAGCTGTTAAGTTTGTCTGGTGAACATTAATTTACCATTTTTCCATAATTATTCAAAATCTTTGTTATATCTTGCATACTCACCTACATCTTGGTTCTCCATTAGCAAGATAACAAACCCCAGAATTCTTACACCGTTTGTTCTCACATCCACCTAAACAAGAAATCCAACCAGTAAAATCATGTTAAATTTATACCACACGTTGGAAACTTGCCTAATTGACACTTGCCAGCTAGTTATAGGGAGCCCTCTTGTGGTAGCTTTGTATTTTTGTGTACCTATTAGTTGGTTGAGGTTTCCTCCAATTACTCTTTGTTAGCTGTCATTTTTATTTAATGGTATCATAAGTGAAAACGTCCAATGGCTAGCAAAGCTGATGTGTCCCCTATACAAGAGTGCGACTGATAGGAGAGCCTAATGTAACTACCGATACACTCTCTTATTGTGTTTATCAGCTTGAATCAAAAAACGTATCAGCTTGTGCCCCTTGAACAATAACAAAGTAACTTACTTTGAGGTGTACATGATCCATCTTCATCCTTCATATGAGTGTTAGCACATGTACAGGAGGCCTGGTTACCAGGTTTGAGTAGACACAGGTGACTACAATCATTTGTATTACATGGATTGTTATCACCTGAAACTAACAGACAAAGAAAATATCACCAATGTTGTTTTGCACACTGAACACATTGGTGCTACATGTATGTATTCTGTTGGTAACCTTGAGGTAAACTGTGGATCGACTATGTCACTCAATGCATTGGTGATGAGTTGTAACCTCGAGGTAAACTGTGAATTGACTATGTCACTCAATGCATTGGTGATGAGTTGTAACCTCGAGGTAAACTGTGGATTGACTGTGTCACACTGAATGCATTGGTGATGTGTTGTTGGTAACCTCGAGGTAAACTGTGGATTGACTGTGTCACACTGAATGCATTGGTGATGTGTTGTTGGTAACCTCGAGGTAAACTGTGGATTGACTGTGTCACACTGAATGCATTGGTGATGTGTTGTTGGTAACCTCGAGGTAAACTGTGGATTGACTATGCCACACTGAACGCATTGATGATGTGTTTATTGTTGGTTCTGGGTGACTTCAGGATAAATGTGGACAGGCTAGTGTGTCACACTAACAATGCACTGGTGGTATGCATTGCCGGTTCTGTGTGAACTTGAGATAAACAGTGGACAGACTGAGTCACACTGAAAGCATTGGTGATATATATATGTTGGTTCTAGGTGACTTCAGGATAGATTGTATATGAAGTGACTGTTTTAAACTAAACCCAGAGGTACATGCTATCACTGCTGAGCCTGGGTGACTTTCCCGCCAAAATTTTTGAACAAAAATTCTTGTTTCTCTGTAATTTTTGAAAAAAGATCAACTTTATTTTAGATCAGAATTCAAGAAATATTACTTCCCAATGAAGTAATATTCTTAAATTTTAGAAAATCTTCTTACAATCAAGTTTCTATTTATTCCAATGTCGTCTCTAGGAATGAAACTAAACCCACTAGAGGTCTATGTATATGAGTATGGGTGACTGACTGGTGTAGACAGGCTTACTCACACTGAACCAGCTACACATTTATTTTCAAGAATAATGTGTTCCCTTTAAACTTACTAAATATTTTGAATCCTGTATCTTCTGACACAAAGACCCTTTAACTTAGTCGAAATTAGTCCTTACCTAGTTCTTGTTTATTTTCCTGGACTATCACCAGGTCTGTGGCATGTTCTAGATTAGAAGCTAGTACCGTCACATTTCCACCATACTTAGGGACTCTGAAGACATTGTTTGTCTGGTAAGTTGTTCCGTAAATAAAATCTTCAAAAATATCAATCATGAACGGCTGGTTACCACCTGTAAAACAGATAACATTTCTTGTTAGGCCAAAAATAAAAAATTGACACAATTTTTTTTTTTTTTTTTTATTCTCAACTAAATTACTTCAAGTTTACATGCTGTGTGGAAAGAATTCTGGCCAGGATAACCATCTAGCCTGTTATGGTGGCTATATCTATCCTGATCATGCTAACTTTCTTTTGGTTCCATTACATTTATCTATAAATGCCGAGATTTTACCAGGAGGATGAAGTTTCAATTACAAGATGAGTTTATCAAGTTGAGGTCTCTCAGAACTTGATAGCCTGGCTCATCAAAACTGCATGCTCAGAATAAATCCACAGTAAGTTACTCACTTCTAGCGAACCTTGCTACAACCACTCTGTCTGTACCATCCAGATTAATGCTCTCGATAACGCTAGACTTTGCATCGGCCCAGAACAAACGCCGAATGATGTAGTCGATGGCCAATCCTGTTGGCCACTCTATACGAGTGCTGACCAGTGTTCTGCGACTTGAGCCGTCTAAATAGGCAGATTCAATTTTAGGATTCTGTCCCCAGTCTGTCCAATACATCATACTGAAACATAAACATATGTCAATTAAATCACAATACAACCACGGCAATTGAGGTATCGGCTTACTGAGATAGCAAACTAACACTATATTGTTGTGATATGTTGATATACAAGTTATTGAGTGGACGCTGGTTAATTATACTATTTCTAGTGACACACCAAAATGTGGTGTTCCCCTTTCTCTTACTATGTGGCAACTCACTAGGCATGCTAGTTTTTACCATAATGACCCACAACAACAAAATTTGGCTATCATTAGAGGGCACTACCAAATCACGAGAGCATAGATTTTCAATTAGGCAGCAAAATGGTTTGAAAATCCTTTCTCTCATAAAATGTATGTAACAACTGGTCAAAACCTCAGGTTAAATCATCCTCAAGAGGGTGGTGTATTCATTTGCTAGACAATTGTATATTAATTATCATGAGATCTTAGGCCTATAGTGAAGGTCACCTAAAATGCCAGGATGTGTGACCTTTAACCTCACTTACCCTTCAGCAGGGTTGACTACAATAGAGTGTGGTAAATCCAGACCAGTATTAATCAGTGTCTTCCTATATCTGCCTCCAATATCAGCTACTTCTATCGTATCAAACTCTGAATCGCACCAGTATATGTTATCACCAATCCAATCCACAGCAATACCACGAGGTTCCCCAAGATTCTCAATCTATGCAAAGTCAGGAAATTTGTTAAAATGTTAAATGGGAGATATAGGATGGATAAGAACGGGGTGACAGTTTAGCCTACTCTGCATATAAATAGGGGTCGGATTAAAGATGGCGCGCGACCCTAGATGACACACTCACAGAGCTCTTAGAGTGCCTACGAAACTGACATTTTAGAGAGTATTACAGATTTTTATCACTTAATGTTGGACTCTAGTATTACGAATATACAGGTGGAAAGAAATCTATCACTTTCTCTTTCCAAATGGTTGCATTTTGAGGACAGTGTTCCAGAAAATCATTTGGCTGCTGTTATAGGCATGGTCTTGTTGCTAGGTATATTTGCATACACTTTTGAAATGTTGGTTCACTTGTCTATTAATCCCAGTTGATATCTTAGTGAAGCACACCACAATACCACGCCCATAGCTGTTGCTATGGGCGTGGTCATGGTTGCTAGGGATATTTGCATACATTTTTGGAATGTTTACTCACTAGTATGCTAGATGATGCTGTTCTCCATGGCTGTAGCACTACTGAACCTCAGTTCAGTTGTGCTAATAGAAACTCTGAAAATACACTCAGTCTGGTACATAGCAAAACTTGTACTTCATTGAAAACACAGAAGCAGTGCAATTAATAAACCTCTGAAACCAATCATGATAACGTCTACTATATGGCTACTTACAATTTTCTGTTCATTATGCTGGATTTCTCTTTTCCTTCTACCGTTTGCAGCATGATATCGCTGTAGAGATCGGCGATTGATCGACTTGTCGTGCACATTGGTCCAAAACATGGTTCTATGATCATAATGAATATCGATGCTTTCAATTCGGGTTGATGAATCTCCAACATATTCAGAAGAGTATGTACGTTCAACGTCACTCGGATCGAGCTGTCGTAGCTCACTGTCATTGGGAATGATCAGATAATCAGGTTCACCTGAAATATAATAAGCAAAATTCTCTAACTTTTTGAGTAAAATTTTGATTTGTTGTGATTCTGAAGCAATATTTATTATCGCCATACTCCATTCACCACTTCAGCAATACCAATGATACTGAAAAAACCTATGGATGTACATGTGGCAAATGCCTAGGTCACAAAATTTAGTACATAGCAACTGTCTAGGTCACAAAATTTAGTACATGGCAACTGTCTAGGTAACAAAATATAGTACATGGCAACTGCCTAGGTCACAAAATTTAGTACATGGCAATTGTCTAGGTAACAAAATATAGTACATGGCAACTGCCGAGGTCATAACATTTAGTACATGGCAACTGCCTAGGTCACAACATTTAGTACATGGCAACTGTCAAGGTAACAAAATATAGTACATGGCAACTGTCTAGGTAACAAAATATAGTACATGGCAACTGCCGAGGTCATAACATTTAGTACATGGCAACTGCCGAGGTCACAAAATTTAGTACATGGCAACTGCCGAGGTCACAACATTTAGTACATGGCAACTGCCTAGGTCACAAAATTTAGTATGTCACATCTGCCGAGGTCACAAAATTTAGTACATGGCAACTGCCTAGGTCACAAAATTTAGTATGTCACATCTGCCGAGGTCACAAAATTTAGTACATGGCAACTGCCTAGGTAACAAAAATTTAGTACATAGCAACTGCCTAGGTCACAAAATTTAGTACATGGCAACTGCCTAGGTCACAACATTTAGTACATGGCAACTGCCTAGGTCACAACATTAAAGATATCAATTCAACAGTATTAAGACTTCAAGATTTTCCGGCTATATGATGAAAAATGCTGGGAATAATACAATTATACCGACTCAAGCAAAAAATATGAAATATAAAAAAAATATTATGACTGTCAATTTTGAACATTTTGACTTTATATTTTGAGCACAACAGACCAGTGACATAGAGTAACATGGATTGTCATCATGTAGAACAACCAGGATAAATAATCCATATTTTCTGTTCAAAGACAACAACTTGGCTTGTGCATGGTATAAGGTATCTTACCGTTTGCTTTACATGTGTCGTCTTCTTCTCTATAGTAACCATCAACACAGTCACAGTGATAGGATCCTTTAGTATTGATGCACACTTGAGAACATGTACCAAACTGATCACATTCATTGACATCTACATGGAATTAAGATAAGAATCTGTCATTAAAGGGACGTGGTCTGTGAACACTTGCACATTTCAATCACTACATGTATACTTAATTAATCACTGCAGATACATACCATGAACAAATTAAATCAAATTATGCTGTGCGACATTGTTCGCAAAAGAAAATGAGATACAACGCTACCAGAGTAAGCCTGCCCAATATAAACAGTGTCACTCTTTGAAAAACAATAGTAGATTGGAACCATCTGGACTATAGTAACTCTGTGTGTGCTGAATCTTGGATGCCTTCAAATCAGCAGTCACCAAAACCAACCATTCTCCCTAAGATATATATGTGTGTGTGTGTGTGTGTGTGTGTGTGTGTGTATGTGTGTGTGTGTATGTGTGTGTGTGTCTGTGTGTCTGTGTGTGTGAGTGCCCTTGTGTGCGTGTGTATTTGAGGTGTGTATGAGTGCATGTTTGTGTGTGTGCATGTGTGAGTGTGTGAGTGTGCATGTGTATGTGTGCATGTGTATGTGTGCATGTGTGTGTGTGTGTGTGTGTGTGTTTGCACCATATCTTACCTGTACATCTATGTCTATCACTAGAAAGTTTATAGCCTGCGTCACATTTACAAATATAGCCACCACGCAGATCAATACAGGTATGATGACAACCACCATTGTTCTCAAGACATTCATTTGTCTCTTCTGTTCCTGGGCGAGCTGATGAAAATATTTTTAAAAAAATTACTTTCATGCAAGACGTTTTACAATGAGTAACACTTTCTCTATGTGCTACACTCATTTATAGCATTCACATCAAGTGTAAAAGTATACTAAGTCTGTTTCATTTTCTACAGGAAGTAGCACTGAAGTAAAGCACTATCTCTATGTGCTACACTCGTTTATAGCATTCATATCAAGCGTAAAAGTATACTGTTTCAATTGGTTTATTTACAAGCCTAGCATGTGGCCTTTCTAATGTGGTCAATTAGCAAATGAAATGGTATACTTTTACACTTGATATGGATACTACAAATGATTGTGGTACATACAGAAAATGATTTACTTTGATGTTATGGGTGGTAGATCATTCTGTGCCACGTTTTACACAGATTTTCTTCGACATCATATTGAAATACTGTGTGAACATAATAATGATAACAATTTTTTTGTGCTTTCTAAACTTACCTATTATAAGTATATCTTATTGCTGATTCAATAAATTATTTTTTAAGTTTGCACACATTAATGAAAAAGGAATCACTTTCTGCAGAAATTATTTCAAGAGGAATAACTTTTTATTATCTTTTCAGTCGAATGAAAATACTTCAAATCTTGTCCAATCTATTATGATGTTAACGTTGATGCATGCCTTCTACAACACAAATCTCTAACTATTCAGTTCTACAGTATCTATGTTTCCATGCCAACACCGAAGCTGTTGTCATGGTAACCAAAGTTGTTGTCATGCCAACCACAGTACTTACTGCAGTCTATCTCATCAGAACTATCTCCACAGTCGTCTTCGTTGTCACACACAAATGCACTTGGGATACAACCATGGTTGGCACACTTGAACTCATCAGCTTGGCAACTAGGAGATTGTGTTGATACACCTACAAGATATAAATAAATATCAGTCTCAGACCTGTTACCAGTTCAACAATCCATCGCACCTCTCCCCATACGACTCCATATATTCTATACATGTAGGGGTTTAACATGCTACTAAGGGGTGGGGGGGGGGGGGGTGTCACATGACAGTACCGTGTGTTTACCAGTACACTCAATCTCTGTCAATACTGGTGTTTAGTCTTTATTCTACAACTGCTGACATCAGACCAGGGACAGACTGGAACATGATACAAACAAGAAAATAAACAAATGAATTGGAGTAATAACTCTTGGCTCAGCATGTTAGCAAACAGCATCTATATAGACTTGTATTAAGCACATGGTTTGATAACAGTTTTATGGCTTCTTTATGTGTACATGAAATGCCAGCGGAACTGAAAATCTGTTTGTGAACTTGTACTATTATGTAAAGTGGCAATAAAACTGTTCATATCAAATGATGGAATGTAATAAAAATCTCTGTACTTCCAACAAACTGTTTCAACATGCTGAACCAAGTGTTATTAATCCAATTCATTCCCTGTTTGTAACAGGTTCTGTTTGTCCACAGTCTGATGTCAGCAGTTGTATAAAATCACTACATGATGAAAGAAATTAAGTTAAACATGCCTTTCCATGTTTCAATAAGAAAATATTATTTCAAATGTACTGAAGACAAAACAAGTCAAACATTACAACATAGGTGATGCTGCCTCGTGCAATGCAGCTTGGAACCAGAAAAATTGACTACTGCAATCTATGTATCTTCTGATATATTAGTTTGGAAAGGAAATAGTGGTAATCATTACAATCAAACTACATTGTATACTATACATAATAGACTTACATATTTCATCTGAGTTGTCACCACAATTATCTGTGCCATCACAGGCTAAGAACTGTGCGATGCATATATGATTAGCACAACGGAACTTGTCAGCTGGACAGTCCAGATTTTCTGTGAAAAAGCAACAACAATACAACTGTATTACATTCTAACATCATGGCAAATTTTACGTAACATAAATTTTTAGTATCATATTAAGGACGATTCGACAATGTTGGATGAGCTCAATAAACGAACCCCACCTCCCTTCCCTCTGAATGAATGTTCACAAGCATAACATCGACATGTTTGTATTATCAACATAGAACTTAACCTTTTGAAACAACACTACACACATTTGATAATTAGTGAAAGAAAAAACAGAAGCTTTCATGCAAACCTGTGGACGCCAAACTGAGGCGGCAGTGACATACGAGACTTGCAAGGCTACTTATTAGAATAACAATAGAAGTTGACAATATGTTTAACGGAAGTTCCTGTGGTCTCATCTGATTTGACAAAGTGTTAAATACTTACGACACATGTATGGATTCTCATCCGAGTTATCATAACAGTCATTATCGCCATCACATCTCCAGGCTAGTGGTCGACACATTGTATTGTTACACTGGAACTCGTCCAACTCACAAATCCTACCAATAGGACCTACAACAAACAAACAAACATTGTTTTGTTGTGATGAGTACATGAAGACAAAATCAATTTCACTGCTCGTGGGACGGTGGAGCACTACAGTACATGAAATTGAGCTTTCTGCATCTTGGTTTGTCGAAACTAATGTTGTCACTGTTGATTTGGATACTGTTGACATTGTGTAGCACTAACATGAAATCTCTGTGTCTTGGTTTGTCGAAACTAATGTCACCATTGTTGTATATATGGATACAGTTTACACCATATGGCACTTGTACATGATATCTTTGTACATTAGTCAGTTTAGATTCTAAAAAAATACTGATCTGGGATCTAACTTACCACAGTCCGTTTCATCCGAGCCATCTAAACAGTCTGCATCACCATCACATTTCCAATCACTTACTATACAATGGCCATCATTACATTTGAATTCAGAAGTACTACATGTTGGGTCGCCTACAGATGGCCAGAAAACAAACACATATGTCACTGTGGTGTTGTGAGAGTTTTAAGAATACACACTGTCAAGTAATACTGGTTGAACAAAATATAAATACATATACAGGCTGGATTTATATGTACAACTGCTGACATCAGACCATGGACAAACGAAACCTGTTGCAAACAGGGAAAGTAAACAACTGAATTGGATTACTAACACTTAGCACAGTATGTTGGAAGTACATAGACTTGCATTACATTTCATCATTTGATAAGAACAGTTGTATGGCCTCTTTACATAATAGTTTATATTCATAAACAAATTTGAAGTTCCCCTGGCAATTCATGTACATGCAAAGAGGCTATAAAACTGTTCTTCTCAAACTATGAAATGTGTTACATAGTCTCTGCTGTTCCAACATGCTGTGTCAAGTGTTATTAATCCAATTCAGTTGTTTACTTTCCTTGTTTGTAACAGGTTCTGTTTGTCCACGGTCTGATGTCAGCAGTTGTATTTGAGCATAGATTTTGCTGCATATTGAAAAGGTACTCATAGTATTGAACATACGGTACTGAAGCACTTTGCAATTGACTGAATTCATTCCTGTTATAATGATATAACTCAAACAATCCAATGACATAATTTATGATACGTATCAAGAAACGTTTGAAAATCCCTACTATGCAATCAACTGTTCTTACAATGCCAGAAGACAATTGTAATGTTATAGAAGACATGGATCAACATTAAAATTATACTAGAAAGTAGATTTGCTCGAGGTAAAACGCATACAAATTCAACTTGTGCCACGTCTTAGGGTATACAATGCTAGGAATACATACCACAACTTTCGTCCTCTTCATCAGAGCTGTCCCCGCAGTCGTCTTCACCATCACACTTCCAACGATTTGGTATGCATCGTCCGTTAGTGCACTGAAATTCACTCTGGTCACATGGTCTCGGAGTACATCCAACCTCATCCGACCCATCGCCGCAGTCGTTGTCATAGTCACATCTAAATCGTGAGGAAATGCAGCGATGATTCTCACAACGGTGCTGGCCTGGTTCGCATGTTTGTGAATCGCACAATTCGGATGGTTCGTCTGAACTGTCACCGCAATCGTTGTAACCGTTACACTGCCATTCTTGTGGAATGCAGCGACCAGTGTTGTTGCAACGCAGCTCATCAGGAGCACATGTTCTCACCTCTGTTTATTAAAACAATTATTATTAATTACAAATTCATTCATTTTCTGCATACATAATTTAGACAAGTACCCAAAGGAATCATTTCTCTCAGAAATGTTTTTGGTTTAATTACATGATAGTGCATCTTGTTTAAGAATTTCATTCATACATTTTCATTTCAAATTGAGATCCCTTCCCTCGTGCTAACATAAATTTCCCCTTATCAATTCTTAACTTTTTACTGGATGTGAGTGAGGGAGCTGTATTCTCAATTTCCTGTTTGCAGTCTGGAATGGTCTTAGACTATTATATGTTTACACTGCACAGTTCTATTCCTCGTTAATCAGAATCAGTGATGACACTACTATGAGCTCATCTGACACTGTGGGTAAACTTAAAACCCTGAAAAATTTGCACCCATTTTCTGGCCAATGGTACATAACAGTAACAGTACAATATGGAGATCACCATTCTTGGCGGTGTGCCCTCTAAGCCAATTTGATGCGCCGCTGACACACACCATTTGTAGTGATGCACCAAAATTCGGTGTTCCCCAATTTCATACTATGTGGTGACTCACAAGAAATCCCAGCTCTCATTTTGAGACACAACAGCAAAATTTAGCTATCACTAGATATTTGCCATGAATTATCAGTATAATAGCCCAAATCTACTACAAGCCTATAGTCTAGGTTAGGTTTGTTGTCACTTGTAAATCACTCACTAAATCTGATCAGTTAGTGTGGAGTTGTGATGATGAAATGGAAATACAGGGTTGATATTGTGTTTTATAGTACAAACAACATTTCTTAAAGAAGACACAGCAACTTCAACAAAATCCCCCCCCCCCTCAAAAAATTTACGATAATTGTGTTTTTTTTGTGTTCTACATACATGTAACCACAAACAACTTCAAACCCCTAAGATGATAACGGAGGTGTCGCACACAGTTGGGATGTTGAATCAAAAGCAATCAAATCGCACATCAGTGGGAAAGTAAATAATTGTAGCCATTAAAATCATCACTGCTGTGTGGTAATCATTTGACCAAAAAAAATGTTTCTCCAACGTTGTAAAGGAATACTTGAAAATGCCAAATTAACCCCCACATCTACTGCAAAAGACAACTCACCACATGAATTGCTTTCATCCGAGCCATCACCACAATCATCATCACCATCACACAGCCATAAGTTTGGTACACAACGTAATGTTGTCTCACATTGGAAGCGATCACCTTCACATGTAATATCACCTACAATAAATAAATACATATTAATAGTTTTATACTAATATCCTATCCACTTAAGGCAACAAAAAATGTAATGATCGATTTCCTTTCTGATCATAAACATTTATCAAAGTGTATTTTGACAAAGACAGAAACCATGAGATGAACGGACAAATAAATAGGCATGATACACAGATATACAAACTGATAAACACTGATGGATGGATGGATGGGTGGATGGATGGAGGGACAGATGGACAAACGAATGGGTATGAGAGGAAGGAAGGGAGGAGAGATGGATAGGTGGGATAGAGGGCTGGCTGGTTGGCAGGATGGATGGATGGACAGAGGGATGGATAAATAGACTGACAGGCAAATACACCAACCAACAAACAGGCTGGCAGATTGAGGGAGATTTAAGGACAGATAGAAAACAGGTGATAATTGAGAAAAGATCCAGACAAACAAACAAACAAACAAACAAACAAACAAACAAACAAACAAACAAACAAACAAACAAACAGGAGAAACACTTTCATTTAACTTACCGCAGTCACTTTCATCTTCTCCATGTTCACAGTTAGTTGTTCCATCACAACGTAGAGAGGCCATGATACATCGGTGGGACTGTTCACATTTGAACTGGTTCGGTAGACAGGTATAATTATTGCAGTTGAGTTCATCAGAATTATCCTCGCAGTCGTTATCTCCATCACACAGGAAGGCGGGATTTATGCAATTTTGGTTAGCACACTGGAACTGACCGGCTCGGCACACAAATGGTGCTGTGTATGTACACAAACAAATTAGTTATAATCAGCATGCAAAATTAATGCTGGTCCGTCGGTACTGACAGATTTCTATTCGTACCGACAGTTTTTCAGAATTACAACAACTTGTCAGTCCTTATGACCAATTGGAATTCGGAGTATTAGAATACTAAATAATTATTCAATGATATATCTACTTTTACATACATGAATTCTGATCTTATTTTTAATACCTTTTTTACTCTCTCAATTCAAATTAACCTGTCAAGCTTCAGTTGCTAGTGTTGGTGATATAAACTTAAGTCATTAGATCTGTATGGTGGGTGTGGGGGTGGGGGTGGGGGGGATGGGGGTGGTGGGGTGTTGTTGATGCAGATACAGATCACGAACATGAATTGCATTAAGTATGGACAAGTCGTTTTCCATAAAGACTAGCATCTTTTGTTACCTGTTGGTCCTTATGACCAGCAGTCATTTTCCCTTTATATTAATTTCACACAATGGTCAAAATTCAACGTCAGATATATATATGTACTTGTAATACAACTCTGGTAATTATGGTTTCGGTTTACTAAAATAGACACAAACTAAAACTAATGTAAGTTGTTCTATGACACAGATTCCACAAATGGGTGATAGCGGCTCCTCTGATGTGTGATTCTACTGAAAACAACAGTTAATAATTAGTTTGCCTCCACGTTTTCCCTACTTCTGTTATTCTTTCCAATTCCATGTAGTTAAAAACCTTTGCTTATCCCGCCACTTTCTTGAATCACTGTATGGACCCCACCCCATCGGCAACAAGTCTTTGACTTTGTGGATTATCCAAGTAATTCTGCACAATTTGTACCAGTTTTTTGTTTATATATCTGTTGTCAATCTTGCTGATTTTAAATAATGAAATAAACTATTCTGATCTAATCTAATCACCCTGTGATAAAGATAGTGTAAACATTGGAAGTCCTAAAACAGTACACTGCAAGTATATGGAACTAGCTTTCAGAGAGCTGTCTTACTGAGACAGTAACTATAATTAAACCAACATCCATTCAATAGCTTGCGAGAACAGTTTTAGTTTGTGTCTATCTTAGTAAACCAACGCCTAAATTACCAATCTGAGAGTAATAATTTCCATTTCCAACTATATAACTTACGACAAGCACTACATTTCTTATGACAAGTACAATCATGTTACTTACGTCAAACACATTTCTTACAAGTACAAGGTTATACGATAAATGTGTTACATACTGATAAACACTACTAAACATTTCTTTTGACATGTACAATATGTTACTTCCGACAAGTACTATGTTATATGACTTGTACAATGTTACTTCCGATAAGTACGTTTATACTTACCACAAGTACGTTATTTATGACAAGTACTGTCACTGACAAGTGATATGTTAAATGACAAGTATGTTACTTTCGACAAGTACTATGTTATATACAACAAGTACGTTACTTACGACAAGTACTATGTTATATAAAACAAGTATGTTACTTACGACAAGTACTATGTTATATACAACAAGTACTATGTTATATACAACAAGTATGTTACTTACGACAAGTACGTTACTTACGACAAGTACTATGTTATATACAACAAGTATGTTACTTACGACAAGTACTATGTTATATACAACAAGTATGTTACTTACGACAAGTACTATGTTATATACAACAAGTATGTTACTTACGACAAGTACTATGTTATATACAACAAGTACTATGTTACTTACGACAAGTACTATGTTATATACAACAAGTATGTTACTTACGACAAGTACTATGTTATATACAACAAGTACTATGTTACTTACGACAAGTACTATGTTATATACAACAAGTATGTTACTTACGACAAGTACTATGTTATATACAACAAGTACGTTACTTACGACAAGTACTATGTTATATACGACAAGTCCAATGTTACTTACGACAAGTACTATGTTATATACAACAAGTATGTTACTTACGACAAGTACTATGTTATATACAACAAGTACGTTACTTACGACAAGTACTATGTTATATACAACAAGTACGTTACTTACGACAAGTACTATGTTATATACAACAAGTACGTTACTTACGACAAGTACTATGTTATATACAACAAGTATGTTACTTACGACAAGTACTATGTTATATACAACAAGTACGTTACTTACGACAAGTACTATGTTATATACAACAAGTATGTTACTTACGACAAGTACTATGTTATATACAACAAGTACGTTACTTACGACAAGTACTATGTTATATACGACAAGTCCAATGTTACTTACGACAAGTACTATGTTATATACAACAAGTATGTTACTTACGACAAGTACTATGTTATATACAACAAGTACATTACTTCCAACAAGTACTATGTTATATACAACAAGTACGTTACTTCCAACAAGTACTATGTTATATACAACAAGTACGTTACTTCCAACAAGTACTATGTTATATACAACAAGTACGTTACTTACGACAAGTACTATGTTATATACAACAAGTACATTACTTCCGACAAGTACTATGTTATATACAACAAGTACGTTACTTACGACAAGTACTATGTTATATACAACAAGTACGTTACTTACGACAAGTAACTGGTTCATCAGATCCATCACCACAATCATCTTCATTATCACATTTCCACCAGAATGGTATACATTTATCATTTCTGCATACAAACTGACTAGCTGAACAGTTGGATAGACAACTGCGTCTGTCTGCTGCCAAGTAGAAGTTATCGGGACAAGCACACGTACGAGACCCACCAGGATTAAGCAAACAGAGATTCCCACAGCCGCCATTATTATTTTGACAAGGATTTGATGGTACTGAAACACAAAAGAATTATCAAAATTAAGTGACCAAACATATTCATCAGCTTTATATATGAGTTTATAACACACATTCCACAGTTCAAAATTTTAAGCATTGAGCTTTCAAATCTGTCGTGGTCAATGATCTTCATCAGAATGACAAATTCCATTTCTCTAGCTGACCACTAGGTGGCTAAAAATACTGAACTACTTGTGTGTTATAACCTATCAATATCAAACTTCATTGGTTGCCAGATATGCACAAAGTGTTTATTAGCAAACATGATGTGATTATTCTATTCTGACAAGTTCTGACCAGGCACAATGTTAAATTGGGCTCATTTGCATGAGGTCAGAGATCAGAGTCCATTTTAAAGTAAAGTCTCTCACAAACTTTCTGTAACTTTCTGTTTAGAACAAAGTTTAGTTCACTACTGGCTCTAGGTTTTTGTAATATGGGACCCTGAGACACATTTATGTAAAACAGACAATTATGCTTAAACTGCCAGGCAGATTGTTTAAAAGTGTCCCTCTAAGGTCTATAAAAAATTGTGTGGTTCCCGATCACACTCAATTTTAGAATAGGTGGGGTAGATAGATTTCTAAATTAATGTTTTTGTTTTCTTTCCTGTGTGAGTGTCTAGTTCAGGAAGTTATGTTTTCCATTGTGGTCCTATGTGTTCATTGGTTTCTTCTCATCAGATGTACAGCCAGTACAGATTGGAAGAACAGTTTGATATTGTCTTTTTAATTTGAAGTCAGTTTCCATATTCACTATTTCTCCCGAGACTTCACAATTTTCGTGATTTTATCATATTTTTCTCAAATATGGAAAAAAATGTTTAGGGCCGGCAGTGAAAAACTATGTGGGGTCGGGTAACCCGAAACCAAACAATTTTTTTTTAGCCCTTACATTGTATTCCAAGTTAAAAAGGCTTCTCTATTTTATGCTGTTTGGGAAAGAATGTAGCATAAATTTTAATTCATTTATCTTTATTTACTGTCAATTTGTTGTGAAGTTGTGGGATGGATTTTACGTGTTATGAGAAGGAAAATGGGACTTCTTAATATTCCAAATTCAAGACAAATCATCCTAATAGGTGATACACAACTGTCATTATTATTGAATTTTGTTATTTTTGTTGCTAAGCTTTATATTTCAAAGTTTAGAAAATAAAAAAGTAAATGAAATACACATATTAAGAAATGGGGACAGTTTTTGAAATTGATAACTTTGTATAAATGTACAAAAAAAGAGTTGTATCATTGTAACAAGTAATTGAGAATGACATAGTCCCCGCTATAATTGGGTTTTAAGGAATTATGACTACTCTGATCACGCAACAACATTTGTGAACCTAAAACAAACAGACTTAGATATGTTGTGTCTGCTTGTTGGACATGGAATATGCCTCCAACAATAAAGGATTGGTTGGGTATGGGGGGATCATATCACGATGAAAATGGAGTCTGAGTTATGGCTTTGGACATGGAAAATTCACAAACAAAATGGCTGCCAGGCAGCCATATTGGATCGTATCACGACGAAAATGGATATGCACATGTATGTCATAGAACGCTGTCCTAATACCAACTTTGAATGAGATCTGTTTAAGCATGTCTGAGTTATGGCTTTGGACATGATAATTCACAAACAAAATGGCTGCCAGGCAGCCATATTGGATCGTATCACGACGAAAATGGATATGCACATGTATGTCATAGAACACTGTCCTAATACCAACTTTGAATGAGATCTGTTCAAGCATGTCTGAGTTATGGCTTTGGACATGATAATTCGCAAACAAAATGGCTACCAGGCAGCCATATTGGATCGTATCACAATGAAAATGGATATGCACATGTATGTCATAGAACACTATCCAAATACCAACTTTGAATGAGATCTGTTCAAGTATGTCTGAGTTATGGCTTTGGACATGAAAATTCACAAACAAAATGGCTGCTAGGCGGCCATATTGGATCGTATCATGACAACAATGTATATGCACATGTATGTCATAGAACACTGTCCTAATACCAACTTTGAATGAGATCTGTTAAAGCATGTCTGAGTTATGGCTTTAGACAGGGAAAATTCGCAAACAAAATGGTTGCTAGGCGGCCATATTGGATCGTATCATAAAACAAATTGACGTGCATATGTATGCCATAGCATGTTGCCCCTGTACCAAGTTTGAAAAAAATCGGTCCAGGCATCTCCAAGAAATGGCTGCGGACGGACGTACGGACGCACGGACGCACGGACGGACGGACAGACGGAACCCAATCCATAAGTCCCCGTTCCGGACTTCATCGGCGGGGACTAATAAGCCCAATACAAATGCTATTAAATATCTTCTCTCTTTTTTAAATGTTGCATAAGTGCAGATTTTTGTTATTAGAAGACAGTTCAGAATCTGTCATATTCAAAAAGTCATGTGTTCCAGAAAATACTGTAAAAAACAGTTATTTCTTCGAATTTTTACAATGTTGGACTTTTTTTATTGCCCAAAGTTTAAAAATAAGAGTACATATAACAAAAGTTAAACTTAAATAAAAAGGTTCCACATAAGAATAGCTGTGCAACCAATCAAACATGAGATACACTTCATGCAAATCATGGGGTTTCAGAATTGACACCTCAGTTGGTAAGATGAGGGCAGTATACATACTTGCTGGCTGCCTTAGAGGGTGATAAACATGAACATCCATTGGTCGGTGTACTGTGGTTATTAGTTCTTGTTTATTTTCTCCAGTGTGTTTATCTGCTCTGTGTATAGATTTGGTCTCCCAATCACTCCAGAAAACAAAATCTTCAAACACTGACAGTGCAAAGACGTGAGGAAGGTCGACATTTAGAACTGTTCTCCTGCAGAACAAAAAAGATTTCAGACATCGCTGTCAGTCATGACTGCAAGTATAAGGTATGTTTGTTTGTTGTCAGTGGATGAATAGTACTTTTACTTCTTATAACTGCAGTCTGGTTTCAAACCCATCCAGTGCCAGATAGTTTGATTAGGCAAAAACATAAAAATAATTGTGTGTTTCCGATAACATGGCTTCAGAAAATAAGGTATAGGTAGGTTGGGATTTTCTAACATTTTATTTTATCTTGTTTAATTGTTTTTATTTTTGAAAAAATATTGTTTCGACCCAAAACCAGATTAAATGTCGATCAGAATACACTTTCTGTGACAGTTTGATGAAATATGTATAGACATCGTTGGGGAAAGAAAACAGGTGTGCATGAAGGTCAAGAAGACAAAGAATTTCTTAAATTTTTGTTTGACATGTTTATAAAAATGTTTAAGGTTAGCAGCTTAAACTAGAGTCGGTCAGGTTATTGGAATCACACATTTTTTTTGCCTTGTTAATATTATCATCATCAACTTTTCGACAACTGTCGCTAAAAAGGGTTTAAATTATTTGTTTACATGCTGTATAAATCTACAACATCAAAGTCGACAAACTCTATATAGTCTTCCCTGGCATCAGCCCAGTACAGTTCACTACTTATACACCCCAAAGTGGGCAATATCTTATTTATTAACTGGTTTTCATATTATACAACTTACCTGCCAGTACCATCAAAGTTGACAAACTCTATATAGTCTTCCCTGGCATCAGCCCAGTACAGTTCACTACTTATACACCCCAAAGTGGGCAATATCTTATTTATTAACTGGTTTTCATATTATACAACTTACCTGCCAGTACCATCAAAGTTGACAAACTCTATATAGTCTTCCCTGGCATCAGCCCAGTACAGTTCACTACTTATACACCCCAAAGTGGGCAATATCTTATTTATTAACTGGTTTTCATATTATACAACTTACCTGCCAGTACCATCAAAGTTGACAAACTCTATATAGTCTTCCCTGGCATCAACCCTGTACAGTTCACTACTTATACACCCCAAAGTGGGCAATATCTCATTTATTAACTGGTTTTCATATTATACAACTTACCTGCCAGTACCATCAAAGTTGACAAACTCTATATAGTCTTCCCTGGCATCAACCCAGTACAGTTCACTACTTATACACCCCAAAGTGGGTAATATCTTATTTATTAACTGGTTTTCATATTACTCACCTGCCAGTACCATCAAAGTTGACAAACTCTATATAGTCTTCCCTGGCATCAACCCAGTACAGTTCACTACTTATACACCCCAAAGTGGGTAATATCTTATTTATTAACTGGTTTTCATATTATACGACTCACCTGCCAGTGCCATCAAAGTTGACAAACTCTATATAGTCTTCCCTGGCATCAGCCCAGTATAGCTTACTTGCTGAGTAGTCAATTGTAAGTCCATTAGGCCAGCCTAGCTTTTCAGTTATAAAGCGACTTTGTTCACTACCATCCATACCTGAGGGTAACAATTCAAAAAATGCAGTTTCTGTATTTTGTTTTGGGGATTTTGAAATTTTGAAATTGGTTGTAAGTGCCTGTTATAGGTAATGATTCAAGAAAAACAATGTCTTTGTATTAATGTGAAAAAAAATATGCAGAATTTCCAAAATTAATCTGGAAAGTGAACTCAGCTTGTGCCCCTTTAATTAATTGTTTGAGTTGCATAATGTATTAAAGGAAAGATTGTGAGTTTGTAATTTCCACTTTATTTTCTTAATTTAAAGATACACAGCCCCCTAGCAGTGACTAATATTAACACATACCTGCTCTTCCAATATATGGAGTGCGCCCCCAATCAGTCCAGTACATGTATCTGTAGAATAAATAACATTACATTATGTCAACATGTAAATTAAACAGGCAAGAAATTTTTTTTCATTTATTTAAAAGAACATTAATTTGTAACTACAAGTAAGGGGGGGGGGGGGTGAACCATTTTTAATTTTTAATTTATTTAGTTCTCACCCTGCAAAGACGATTTTACTTTGAATGAATCTGTTTTGTTCCCCAAAATACAAAATTTTCTTTTTAAAAAAATTTCAAAATGAGAAATGGAAGAATTTTTGTCATGGTAGTAAACGCAGGCACTAAAATACAGTAAATAGTCAATATAGACAAACTGGCCTTGTATTCATAGCACTAAATACTGCTACACAGATTTGAACTTGACTTACTGTCTGAAACAATTATCGATTTTGAGCAATTTAGTTAGAAGGGGGGTGGGGGGTGGAGGTGAGGGGGAGTCGGAGGCCTAGGTATAAGAATTTAGTTTCATACCCATGTGCCGGATCCACCACAATAGCCCTAGGTTCATCTAAGTCTGTTCTTATAAGTGTTTTCCTATAGTGACCATTCAGTTTGGATACTTCTATCGTCTCTGTTCCTTTATCACACCAGTACAAATTCCTGGCAACCCAATCCACTGTCAGACCATCAGGATTACGCAGACCTAGTGTATGCAATCTCTGCGTGGAGAAAAAAAAATGGCCATGGTTAATAACGCCAATGGCAATGAAGCACAAACGATTCATAGCTGAGAATTCATATCATTATACCATGCACAAGGCAAGATATTGTCTTTGAACAGAAAATATGGATTATATACCCTGATCATTCAATGACAACATGTGCATATGTCACTGGCTCTGCGGTGTTCGAAATATCACTCAAAACGTTCCAAATCGCCATTATTTTTCTCGATTTTTCATGAATTGTGCTTGGGGAGGTATACATTATTCAGCCAGAAAATACTCATGACCTAAGGGTTTATAATTGTGTAGTACGGGAAAGTACACTGGCAAAATTGACTTTTTGTGACTAATATTTTGAGCACTGAATGGCATAGATGAGCACTGTCATAACATAGAACGACCCAAGTATAAATGCTATATTTTCTGTTGAAATGTATTCAACTTGGTTTGCATGTTGTGGTCTATCACAGAACTTACCTCTATTGTCCTATTAGTGTGATCAGAAGATGATTCCGATGGAAGTGGTAGCTTGGCTCGGCTGATGTTGCTTCGCTGACCAGTCACATCCGACCAATAGATGTAACCTTCCTGTACATCAAAATCTAACGCCACAGCATTCACTAGGTCACTCAAGACAACGTCGTACTGTTCGGCATTGCCATACAGGTCAGTTTTCCTGATGTAGTAGCGATTTGAGAAGAGTAGGTACGGTTCTTCGTTACTTTCATGTTTACAAGTATGGCCGTCGGCTTCAAGACGATACCCAGAAACGCAGAAACATCGATAACCAGATACAAAGTTGTGGCAAAGTTGACTGCAGGGTACGTCAACCTTACATTCATTAATGTCTGTAACAAGGAGAAGTGAAAATTTGAAAATTTTGTAGAATTCGATCTGATTAGCATATCGTCAAACTAAAATATGATCATCCAATCAACAGCTGTCTTGTTACCAAGATTTGAATATTATTACATCATTGCGTTGTTCAGCTAGGATTTTTCACATACCAATCAAATTTTGAATGATACTTAGATAGCTTCTGATTGGAGGATGATTACATTCAAATTAGTGATCACCCAATCAGCAGTTGATTTGATAACCAGATTTGCATATTACTACAATGATCACCTGGATTGAATTTTGTCAAACCAGAATATGCACCAACAAAATTTTTGAATGAGACAACTTATGATTGGAGGATAGTTGCATTCAAATTAGTCATCATCCAATCAAAGGTTGATAAACAGAATGATATGGATAATATACACTGGTCCACCTGGACTATTTCGCATTTACAGGAAATTATGATGTAATAAGTTGAAAAACAACCGTACGGTAATTTCAGTACCCTAGATAGTCATATATATTACATGAAAGTCCAAAAGTATGAAGCACCCATTCACAAAATTGTCTTTTTCTTCGTAAATTGTCGTTATAGTGACACTCAGCACAAAAATTAGGACAAACTGTTATCAATTTATCTAATTGCAAAACGTGTTATGCATATCAACAGAACACATGCACGCACACACACACACATACACACGTGCACATACTCGCACGTACACACACATGCATGCACATGCACACACACACACACACACGTAAACACACATGCATGCACACACACATGCATGCGCACACACATAAACATATAGAAAAACTATACAAACATGCAGACAGACTACCACACGGTGAACACAGAGACACACTTACAAAGACATATGACACACACACATACAATTAAGAGACATTGACAGTTTTCAAGGGACATCGTTAGCACTTTTTAAAAGCTTTTTTTTTCTTTACAGTTTCTCATTTTTTGTAATCTTAACAAACATTCTTAGTAAATCCAAACTCTTTCTGGTCCAATGACTTTTTGTTTCAATAATTTCATCTTAAAGTCATCACTGTGTGACTGCCATATATGTCATACTACTGTCAAAACACTTACCAACACAGGTTGCATTGTCCGTGTCAAGTTTAAGGCCTTGAGGACATGTACACTTGAAGCCTGGGTTTGTATCAGTGCAGGTGTGGCTACATCTAGCAATGTCTGGCCGCTCACACTCATTGATATTACAGCCTGTTTCATCGGAGTCATCAGAACAGTTGCTCGTACCATCGCAGACCACAGCGCTGGATATGCACTGACCATTTGCACAAGTAAACTGGTCAGACTGGCATGTAATGTGTCCTGAAATGTATAATGTATGCCATAGTTTAACCCAGCTATACACAAAGGGGACCTGGTAGGACAGATGTGAAGGATTCAATCCTAGTTACTTCTTATACAAAGTCTGCAAAAGACTGTACATTAAATGGGATGTCATTGTCGGCAAGCTTATCGCACAAACACTCGCAGAAATCCCGCAATAGGGAACTTGCAATCCAGACTGAGCATACTCAGACGCAAAGGACTATGGGATCATCTGTGGTTATTGTAACACCTAATCTGGAGTCAGGGTGACTATGAACTGATTATCTGTGGTTACAAACAATGTATCAACACTTTACAATACTAATTGAGTAGTATTTATTATCATATTTCCCATGATGCAACATTCAACATGGCGGGTTTGCAAGTTCCCTATTGGCAGAAACACATTGTAAGTGTCGTGGGGGCTTCTTTATAAGATTTCACAGTTGAATAAATTATCGAGGTACTATAGGTAGAAATAAATCTGATTGGATTTTTTTCTTTTTACGGTAATGTGGTAACTATAGGAACAAGGAGTTTCTGAGATAAGACATCTTGGAGGTGGTAAATGAGCTGATTCATCAAATGCTATAAATTCAACATCAAGAGAGATTGGGGCATGGAACGAATAAAGTCGGCTGATCATACCGCCACCTAGTGGTGAGATGTAGCTATAGAATGTATCATTCTGATGAGGACTGTCGACTAAGACAGATCATACCGCCACCTAGTGGTCAGCTGTAACTATGGAATTTGTCATTCTGATGAGGATCGTCAACCAAGACAGCTAGATCGTACTGCCACCTAGTGGTCAGCTGTAACTATGGAATTTGTCTGATGAGGATCGTCAACCAAGACAGCTAGATCATACTGCCACCTAGTGGTCAGCTGTAACTATGGAATCATTTCCTGTGTTTCGTTGTCATTATTAAAATTGTACTTACTGCAGTTGGGATTTTTAGGTGCCTCATCTGAGAAATCATGACAATCATTGTCACCGTCACACTGCCATTGACTCGGCACACATCGCCCGTTATCACAACGATACTGTGCGTCTTCACATTCCGGGAATTCACAGGTGAGAGGTTCATCTGAGTTGTCTCCACAGTCGTTGTCATGGTCACACACCCAAGACGTCTGAATACAACGTTCGTTGTTACATTGGTATTCACCTTCATCACAGTTTTGTGAATCTGTTAATAGGTAGTCACCAAAATGGCGGAAGTTAAAAAAAAACAAAAAAAAACAGCAAGACTGGTTTTATCTTAGCTGCATCAGTTCACCAAGTTTAATGTACCCAGAAAATCTAGTTATACAACATAACAAGCCCTCAATCAAAAACTTCATCCCCTAACTGGTGTGTTTTAAGGCAAAGGTCAAGATATGAAATGAAAGCTGACCTTTGGGGTATAGACATTTAAACAGAGTCATTGTTTATTCAACTTCTTGAGTTCACATAGAAAGAAAAATGGTGATCATTTCACCTTGAAAATGTCTGTCAAGGTCAAAGGTCAGTGTCTCAGTAGAAAGCTCATCATTGATATGAGGGTAGACACTTGAATGGTGTCCATATGTATCAAACTTTTGGAGAGTAACAGGCAAAATGTGCCTTTTATTACAAATATGGCAACCATTTTGCTATTCAGGTCAAGGTTGTGAAATTAAGTGACTTGCAAATCAAGACATTATTAAAATATCATCACTTGAAATGTTTGAATCAAAAAGCTATCAAGATATTCAAAATTTGGCTATTTGACCTTGAAGAAAACTGTCAGGGTCACAGGTCAGGGTCTTAAAAGTAAAAAAAATAAGCTCATATTTGATAATATAGGTGAAGATATTTGAATGGCGTCACAACATATTATACCTCAACGTTATGATGCATATTGTGAAATTTATCAACAAATATGGCTGCCATTCAGCCATATTTGATTCGATAGTAAAACAAAGTGGGGTTCATATGTCTCACATAGTAATATTAGTATGTTACCTGTCTGCCAGGTTTAGTTGAAGTTGGTGCATGCCAGAGAATGCACACACAGATGGATGGACGGACGGACGGACAGACAGACATGTCAAAGTACGAGTCCTCTCCGGGCAGTGCCCACTGGGGACTAAAATACTGCCAATGGCACCGTACACAACAGAAATCTAATATCTGACATTCCATCGGTTTGCACATGAGAAATCACCACTCACCACATCCTTGCTCAGGGTGTTCATCAGTAGCATCACCACAATCGTTGTCACCATCACAAACCCAAGTTAACGGGATACAGCGACGAGCTTCAACGCAACGGAAATGATCGGCACTGCACGTGACAGTGCTACAATGATGCCTTTCACCATCCTCGTCTGAGTTATCACCACAGTCATCATCATTATCGCAAATCCAGCGACTCGGAATACAGCGGTTGTTGTCGCAAGGAAACTGGTCATCGGTGCACTCAAAGTGGCAATCATCTGGTTCATCGCTTCCGTCGGAACAATCACTGTCACGATCGCACTTCCACGACTGTGGGATACAATCCCCATTTGCGCATTGGTAATAGTTCTCCTGACAAGGTGATACAGATACTGGAGCTGCAAGAAAGAAGAGATACAAACTTTTAGTAGGAATATACACACACAAAAAAGTCGCAGTGTACTCAAAATTGCTGTTATATTCACAAAACAGACATTAAAGTTTCACAAGCTACTTGAGTTTATATGCTTACTTCAAAACACCTTTTATTTACTATACATGTACTCTAAGATAGTGTAAATATCAATGCATACCTTCTATGACATCACAATTTCTGTCCTGGCATTCTTAAAACTGTTGATTGCATAGTAAGAAGTTGCTGTACATTCTCTCATTTACGATACCATGTATGCACGTTTGAGTAACTTAACATATATTTACTAAAATAATCACTGATTGGGTCATTTTCTCTGCATAAGATAACATTATACAATATGTACCAATCTAAAGAGACCTTATAAATGACAAGATAAATGATCAGCCGAATTGTCAGCCTGTTGTAATTTGCATAAGAATGGCTTGACAATTTGATTGGCTGTGGGACACTGAAAGAACAGTCCAATCAATTGGCTGTGAGACACCTAAACAGTTGACCATGCAAGGCATGCACTGAATGAATTCAATCCTGCAGTAATTAACTTACTTGCAGTTGAACAGCCTCTCTCATCTGAATCATCTCCGCAGTCGTTTTCACCGTCACATTTCCATTCCTCCAGGATACAAATAGTAGTAGTTTCACAGTTGACAAAGACTGGAATATCAGTGCTGCCAATGGGGATGACAAATCCTGGTGGTCTGAAATTGGTGCAGTTCACTGCATCTATACAACAAAACCACATCAAATTACATATACAGCGAACTTCACAATACTGTGCAACTTTTCAGTTTGATACAACCATGCAGGAAAGTGGACATGCCACACTTTAAGATAGCAAGATTGAATGAGTACAGTTTCTTGCTACATTTTGTCAAAGTGAAATGAACTATACATGCCATCATACAGACATCAAATGAACACCGCAAAGGATATTTTACGCACCCTTCATCAGATATTCGATACTAAGAAAAACATTGGTGCCTGAATGTCTGCATGGAGTTGCAATCATTTAAATGGTTTACTTCATTTAGACTAAATTTTGAAAAAAAAATGTGATCTTGCTATTGAAGTGTGACATATGCAGTTTCTTATTGGTTTCTGCATAGTTGTATCAAACAGAAAGCTGCATGGTATTGACATTGACTTTAATTTTAGTTCTCAACTCCTGCATTCTAATCTGACTGCACACACAACTCCTGAGGGCAGTATTTAAAGTAGGTAAAATCTATCCTCACATGAGGAATGAGGGTTAAAATCACACGACAGTACATGAAGCAGTCAACAAAGTATGGCTAAAAAAGTTCCAAGTAATTACATCATTTGGAAACAAAACAAGGAATAATGTTTGTTTTAAATGGTTGAGAACCAACTTTTGTTCTAAATCATTGAAAAATTATGTGGGTTTTTTTTCAGAAGATACAAGGTTCAATCCATCATGGCCTTCACTCCAGGTCCAATAGCTTCCTCTGAACAGCACTTCTCGTGGCCAAACTATCAAATCTTTTGTTTTTCTGATAATTTGCAATATGGCGTATTATAGTCAGATTTCCTTTAATCATTTCTTTATTTTCATTAGAGAGAAATTGACTTGAAATTTGTTGCTTTGTAAGTAAAAAATATTATTGACAAGTTTAAACTCACCACAACCGATTTCATCCGAGGCATCTGAACAATCTATATCTCTATCACATCGGAACTGATGATGAATACAACGACCATTGTCACAGCGGTATTCATCAGATTCACATTCAATTACACCTGAAAACAGAAGATCAATTTAAAATCAAGACCTGAATTTCAAAACACATCTTTATACAGACTGAACAAATGTCTACAGACAGATTTGAACTGTTGTCTCTACCAAGCTATGCTGACACTAAACATTGTAGGGTGCCCTCTACAGGCAGGTTAGTGCACTGCATTCATTTGTTGTTGTTGCTTTCCTCCAGCCTAATTTCTCCCCTAGAACTACTGTGAACTACCTACTAACAGCAAGTTTCTCTATTAATCACAGTGTAATCTTTCACTCCCTGATGTTTACTTAGTGTACATTTCACCAGTGGAGTTTTAAGTAGTCTTCAGGATAGCGACACTGTGGGATATCTATTAAATCTGGTATAATAAACAAAGTCAGTAAAGCTGTATTGTGTTCTAGTTGCTAATTTAACATCAAATGTTGGAGTTGTTTGTTTACCCTCTGAGTGAAATGAACAAGTGTATGTGTTTCATATTACTTGTGTAGTGACTAGCCAGCCTTGGTCTTATCAACAATTTGTTTACAATTAACCACCAGGGAGTGAAAGATTACACTGTGATCAATAGAGAAATTTGCTGATAGTACTAGTAGGTAGTTTTAGCATAGCTTGAGACAGAGATACAGTTGGTCGAAGATTACTGTATAGTGAGTTAAGAAAAGAATGAATGGAATGGGTTGAAGTGCAAGTTGAAGGGCAAATGGAGCGACAGCTGATAGACAGCAATGAACAAATGTTTGAATTAAGATTCATGGACATGAAAATATTCACTAAAAACACACTTATAACAAGTGACAGGCAAGCATTTACAAATAGAACTTGTTACAAACAGGGAAAGTAAACACCTGAATTGGATTAATAGCACTCAGCACAGCATGTTGGAAGTACAAAGACTTATAGAACATTCCATCATTTGATAAGAACAGTTTTGTGAACAGTTAATCGATTCACAGACTGAGGAATTTCCATGCATGTACATGTAAAGAAGTCAAGAAAACTGTTCTAGTCATTTCATACATGTCTCTACTTCCAACATGCTGTGCCAAGTGTTATTACAATTGTCCTTTGTACAATTGACTGTGAGGGCGCTGTTCTTCCTCTCTGTGTGTCCCTGGGGGTATTACCTTTGCTATGTTACTACTGGTGCATAAAGCACTGCTGTGTACTACACTGGAAATGATGGGGATTGCAAGTCTACATATCAATATCACTATAAGTTGTATAGTCTTGCTTTGGGTTAGAGTGTGTGTGTGTGTGTGTGTGTGTGTGTGTGTGTGTGTGTGTGTGTGTGTGTGTGTGTGTGTGTGTGTGTGTGTACATGTGCGTGTGCATGAGTGTATTTATTTACTTTCTATGTTTGTAACAAGTTCTGTTGATAAATGTTTGCCTGTCACTGGTTGTTTTTCCAATGGCTTCCTCTGTTTCCAGTTCAGAAACAAAGGACTGTACTGGTCACCATCAAAGGGCTACCAATTTGAATAAAATGCTAGCCCATTGGGACAACCAAGGGTGAAAAAGAGGGAATTTTGAGGCCTACAAAATAAACAAAATTTTAGTACGATTGCAATTTTTTACCATATACGTACAATTTATGATGGGGAATTCAAAATATCAAATATGTTGTGTCAGTTAAAATAATGATGGAGGCATATTACACTAAGAATGATTGCATGGCCATGAATGTTTAGTTTATGAAATTCTGCACAGTTGTTAGAAACTGCACTTACATGTAGCTGTAGCAGGAGTGTTCTTTTTACAATTATTATACAATCAACACTATATTCACTGAAAATTTTTACAGTGCCGATGACTATTACATAATATGTACCTGAAATTACTTGCACTTCTGCACAAGCATACTAGTGGTAATTTCACTGCATTGCAATACCGAAAACAATATTGTATGCAAATGATATACAAATGAGGGTGCAGTCGTTAGCTACACACGAAATCGCGAGATCACACTGTATGATTTTTATGAAGTTTGCTGTTTCAAATAAACATATGTAATAATAATAGAAACCCATGCCATGTGAGTTCCAGTGTGGCTACTCGGGTATTTCATGAGTGCGTGCAGTGTTTTCTGCTGCACTTTCACTCGTTATGTTTGTGGAAGTGTGTGCACAGAGAACACTGAAAGCACTCGTGCAAATACCCCGAGTACTCCACACTTGCATTTGCGTATCATGGGGTTCTGTCATTAGACATTCAGACATTGATTGATTAGGGGTTGATTGTATCCATGCATAATTAATACAGCGAGGTTTGAAAGCGTGATCGCACTAGGGTGCTCATTTTGGGTGCGTACCACAAAATCAATTTGATTAGATTTATTGTACAATATGTATACAGATACGTCAATATGTTTATGCAGCTGGTGATTCAATTCTATTCAACTCATCACATCTAACAAAACAGATACAAAACGTACTCTTGGATCAATTGACGCTAGTGCAGCTTTAAGCCAACAACTATTCATGCCATTAGTCTCAATTACCCAGCCTCACACCACTGGGGGCTCTGCCTATAACACCACCCTAAATGAGACTCTGGGGAAATGAGATTCCAATTCGCCTGCACAGGAAGTAGCTTCTAGAGCAGTGCATGCTGGGGAATACTTCATGTCCAACATTGTAGACTAAATGATTCAGGTACTTTCATGACAAGTTATCACTTTTCAAGCTAGTGCTACATTTTAATTACAACAAACAGGCCTCGTAAGCCCATTTTTATGACTTGGAAGAAATGTACTGTGTGAGTCCCAGGCGGGGTAGTTGAAATATTGTTTCCCCGGATTCTCGTCTGGGTAATCTCGTAGAAGAGCCCCAAGCAGTGAGAGTCTGGGTAACCGAGACTATTCATGTCATCGGATTAGTAAGTGTGGGTGTACATTACATATATATCAGAGTGTGAATAGTACAGTTAGAATTAGAAACACACTACCAACTTACTGCTATCTGTAGCCATAAAGACATATCAGTTAAAACCAGTGCCAAAAAGAGAAAAGATCACACAATGTTACATACACACACAAGCAATATAGTAGTCTAGTTGGATAGATTGTGAGCAGAGTTAGGGGGTATGGAAGGATATAGATATCACATTAGGTGGTCTGAACAAGGACTAACAATGCCTGCTCTCAGTTACTCAAACTCCTCATATTTTTTATTTGCCCCCCCCATGTTTCCAAAATGACTTCTACTGATTTTACTACAGAGGTCAAATTGAAGGTTACAGTGATTTTACTGGAGGTCAAATTGAAGGTCAGACTCTTCATTCAGCTATCTTGTTCAAATCACTTTGTCATACATAGCATTTTCCTCGTGCCTTGAGGAGGGGGGGGGGAAGGGGAGGGGAGGGGGTCAGAGGAGTCTGGGTAACTGAGATTATCATGTCCTGTCACTTAATTTAAATAAGGAAAGTTAAAAAAAACTTTTGTCATAATTAATCCATTGCTATTATTATTAAATAGTTTTGAGTGTGCTGGCATACACTATATGCATTCAGTGTAATTAATATGAAATGATCTACATTGTAAGTGGTAAAACTGAAAACAAGTTTACTTAATAAATTCAATGTCTATTATCATCGCTGGTTATTAATACTAGTGATCTTTACAGTTAAGGTTTCACCTTGGTATTGGGAAGAAAGGAAGGACACACACACACACACACACACACACACACACACACACACACACACACACACATACACACACACACACACAAACTCATGCATATACCTACATATTTACATACATAGTATTACATACATACATACATACATACATACATACATGCATGCATGCATACATACATACATACATACATACATACATACATACATACATACATACATACATACATAAAATTCATATATACATACATACATACATCCATACACCCATACATGCATGCAGTCATACATACATACATACATACATACATACATACATACATACATACATACATACATACACACATACACACACATACATGTGTGCACGCACACACGCACACACACACACACATACATACCCACACACTATCACTCTCCCTATATAACTTGATCAAAACCTGTGATAAGATTCCAAAAGTAGACAAAGTCTGAGATAACAAATTAAAAGCATACGTACCACATCCCACTTCATCACTATTGTCACCACAATCATTTTTACCATTGCACTGGAGTGTTGTACTGATACATCTACCATTGGAACATGACAGATAGTCTGGTCGACAGCTACGAGTTGCTGTAATGAAAACAAACTCTATGTAATGCACAAATATTGGCAGTTTCATTTGAAGAGTGGTCAAATACTGATGAAGAAAGACAACAACATAGAAATCCAATCGAATACAGCAAAAGTAATGCATTTTAATATTATAGTAGTCTAACTAACCAATCAGAAACCATCATAGTTACACAATAAACGATGAATGAGTTTTCTCAAACCAACCAATCAGAGATCAGCTTAGCAACAAGACCAAAGTCTGGTCTATCCAACCAATCGGACCTCACCTTAGTAACACAAGAACCAATGAATGAGTGCTAACCAACCAATCACAGATCAGCTACCGACAAGACCAAAAGCATCAATCCAATCAAAACACACCACAGTAACAGGATAGCCAATGAAAGAAGTTGTACTTACAGCAGTAGTGCACATCTTCATCACTCTCGTCTTCACATTCAGAGTAGTTATCGCAAGTATACTCATAGGGAATACAGGTTCCACTATTACATTCAAACTCTGTAGGAGAACATTCAATGCCTTCCAGGACACATCGTGTATTATCAACAAGCTGATAACCATCGGTAGTACAGTTACACAGTACATTGCCCCTCTCATCAGTATCACAGCGGGCGTGGATATCACAACCACCATTCAGTTTTCGGCATAAGTTTGACTCACCTGTGAAAAAAAAACCATAAAACATGATTACAGGAGAAATGAAGTTGCCTTGGTGTTTCACCCATGTGACATAACACAAAGACAATTTGACTCAAACCTAACCATCCACTATGTTCAGAAAGAATAAACTAATTGATTAATGTACTGTAACCTTTTTTTCATTATTTTGTAAACAACTTTCCAAACCTGACAATCCTAAACATTGACTCAATTTTCAAAAAGTGAGAAACAAGGAAGTAAAGATGCCACACACCATATTCTGGTTATTGGAAAAACAAAAGATTGTATAGTTTGGCCACTAGGAGTGCTGTTCAAAGGCAACAAAACTGAAGGTCATGACAGCTAAGTACTGTAGCCGCCTTTGAAGAAATCAACATTTCCAAGTATTACATGTAATGATTTATATTTCAGTGCTAAGAAAAACAAAAGATTTTTTAGTTTGGCCACGAGGAGTGCTGTTCAAAGGCAGCTTTTGCAACAAAAATGAAGGTCATGACAGCTGAATACTGAAGCTCTAACTTACAATCTTCAGTATCATTGGCTACTGCAATGATACCCATGGGTTGCTGGGCAATGCTTCCACGGAGAACTGTTACTTCTTCTCCCGTATACTTGTTAACTCTGATGACAGCCCTTCGCACCCAATCAGTCCAGAACAGATTCTCGCCATAGAGGGCCAGTCCGAACGGATGCACTGGCTCTGATTGTACTATGATCTAGGATGTGAAAGAAGATAAAACATGACATCAATTTTGGTTTTATTATCAGCAATCCAGGACTCCACATTTACAGGTCATCCTCTTCGCAATCTACTACAATTTTACTGTGACTACATTTCTATACTTAAGAGACGGACAATTAATATTTCGGTTTACTGAGATTGACATAAACTAAAACTATTAAATCTAACGTGTTGATGTAAGCTATTTGAACAATGTGCAGCACTTTCTAAGGTTCATTCTGATTGGTTAGAAAACAAAGGAAACAAGCACATCTGTTGACTGTATTGTTAATGAGTGATAAAAGTATATCCAATCAGTGGCAACCTTGTAAAAGCTTCACATCACCCCTATCCAATCAGTGGCAACCTTGTAATAGCTTCACATCACCTCTATCCAATCAGTGATAACCATGTAATAGCATCACATCACCTCTATCCAATCAGTGATAACCTTGTAATAGCATCACATCACCTCTATCCAATCAGTGATAACCTTGTAATAGCTTCACATCACCTCTATCCAATCAGTGATAACCTTGTAATAGCTTCACATCACCTCTATCCAATCAGTGATAACCTTGTAATAGCTTCACATCACCTCTATCCAATCAGTGATAACCTTGTAATAGCTTCACATCACCTCTATCCAATCAGTGATAACCTTGTAATAGCTTCACATCACCTCTATCCAATCAGTGACAACCTTGTAATAGCTTCACATCACCTCTATCCAATCAGTGATAACCTTGTAATAGCTTCACATCGCCCCACTGAATGGATATTTGTTTAATTATACTCTCAGTAGGGTGGTGTTTCTGATGACTTCCTTCATCCACAGGGGCTTGAAATTGGCCATATTAGTTTGCAATTTTTTGTTACTTGTGTACTGTTTACTTTTTAAACAGTACACTTACTTTTTTTTTACAAAGATTTCTTTTTTGTTTCCTTTTTTTTGTGTGCTTTTTAAAAAACATTTTTTCCTTACAAGGTGCCATGTAATAAACTGATGATTTGAAAAGCTGGGTTTTCTTTAAAATCAATTTTAACCTCTTCTTTTGCTGGTTTTAATAAACCAGCTTTACTCGACTACCGAACTGTCCAGTTTACATCACACTGGACATAACCACACAACTTACTGGTATAGGTCTGTGAAAGGAGTCCCGTCTCTGACCAACACACTCAAATAGTTTAAACCTGACCACAAGAAATGACATCACTACTTACATGTCTCTCAGTACCATCTAGTTTACATCTCTCTATCTTGTCTAGTCTTGCATCTGACCAGTACAGTCTGCCTGCTTTATGATCAATAGCAAGTG